>NC_084462.1:83101246-83402268 GCF_027409185.1 Cynocephalus volans | reverse complement strand
GAGAAGGAAATAAAGGGCATCCAGATTAGAAAAGATGAAGTCAAACTGTCCCTGTTTGCAGATGACATGATCCTATATATCGAACAGCCTAAAACCTCTACAAAAAAACTCTTGGAATTGATAAATGATTTCAGCACAGTAGCAGGATACAAAATCAACACACAAAAATCAGTAGCATTTCTTTTCTCCAATAGTGAACATGCAGAACGAGAAATCAAGAAAGCATGCCCATTTACAATAGCCACCAAAAACATGAAATACTTAGGAATTGAGCTAACCAAGGAGGTGAAAAATCTCTATAATGAGAACTACAAACCACTGCTGAGAGAAATTAGAGAGGATACAAGAAGATGGAAAGATATCCTATGCTCTTGGATTGGAAGAATCAACATAGTGAAAATGTCCATACTACCCAAAGTGATATACAAATTCAATGCAATCCCCATCAAAATTCCAAAGACATTTTTCTCAGAAATGGAAAAAACTATCCAGACATTTATATGGAACAATAAAAGACCACGCATAGCCAAAGCAATGCTGAGCAAAAAAAATAAAGCTGGAGGCATAACACTGACTGACTTTAAGCTATACTACAAAGCTATAATAACCAAAACAGTATGGTACTGGCATAAAAACAGACACACTGATCAATGGAATAGAATGGAGAATCCAGAAATCAACCCACACACTTACTGCCATCTGATCTTTGACAAAGGCACCAAGCCTATTCACTGGGGAAGGGACTGCCTCTTCAGCAAATGGTGCTGGGATAACTGGATATCCATATGCAGGAGAATGAAACTAGATCCATACCTCTCACCGTATACTAATATCAACTCAAAATGGATTAAGGATTTAAATATACACCCTGAAACAATAAAATTTCTTAAAGAAAACATAGGAGAAACACTTCAGGAAATAGGACTGGACACAGACTTCATGAATATGACCCCAAAAGCACGGGCAACCAAAGGAAAAATAAACAAATGGGATTATATCAAACTAAAAAGCTTCTGCACAGCAAAAGAAACAATTAACAGAGTTAAAAGACAACCAACAGAGTGGGAGAAAATATTTGCAAAATATACAACTGACAAAGTATTAATATCCAGAATATATAAGGAACTCAAACAACTTTACAAGAAAAAAACAAGCAACCCAATTAAAAAATGGGCAAAAGAGCTAAGTAGGCATTTCTCTAAGGAAGATATCCAAATGGCCAACAGACATATGAAAAAATGCTCAACATCACTCAGCATCCGGGAAATGCAAATCAAAACCACACTGAGATACCATCTAACCCCAGTTAGGATGGCTAAAATCCAAAAGACTCTGAACGATAAATGCTGGCGAGGTTGTGGAGAAAAAGGAACTCTCATACATTGTTGGTGGGACTGCAAAATGGTGCAGCCTCTATGGAAAATGGTATGGTTGTTCCTCAAACAATTGCAGATAGATCTACCATACGACCCAGCTATCCCACTGTTGGGAATATACCCAGAGGAATGGAAATCATCAAGTCGAAGGTATACCTGTCCGCCAATGTTCATCGCAGCACTCTTTACAATAACCAAGAGTTGGAACCAGCCCAAATGTCCATCATCAGATGAGTGGATACGGAAAATGTGGTACATCTACACAATGGAATACTACTCAGCTATAAAAACGAATGAAATACTGCCATTTGCAACAACATGGATGGACCTTGAGAGAATTATATTAAGTGAAACAAGTCAGGCACAGAAAGAAAAATACCACATGTTCTCACTTATTGGTGGGAGCTAAAAATTAACATATAATTCACACACACACACACACACACACACACAAAAAAAAAAAATAACGGGGGGGCGGAAGAAGATATAACAACCATAATTACTTGAAGTTGATATGACAAGCAAACAGAAAGGACATTGTTGGGGGGGAGGGAGGAGGGAGGGAGGTTTTGGTGATGGGCAACAATAATCAGCCACAATGTATATCGACATAATAAAATAAAAAAATTTAAAAATAAAAAAAAAATTTAAAAAAAGAATTTCAGTTTTGCATGATAAAAAGAATTCTGGAAATGAATGGTGGTGATAGTTGCACAACAATGTCAACTTACTCAATGCCACGCATCCGTACGCTTAAAAATGGTTAAAATGGTAAATTTTGGTTAGTATATTTTACCACAATTAAAAAATAAATTAAGAAAGCCAAACCCAGCCTCAACTAGGAAAGCTGCTGCCACCACCCCAGGCCCCACTGGGTCCTTACGCATGGAGCTGGGGGAAGCCTAACCAAGCTGCAACTAGGTAGAGAGCACACCAAAAATACCATTTTCACATGGGTAGCCTTCCATAGCCACGACAATTGCCATGGCTTCCACAGAAACTGCTAGTCTCTACAGCAGCAGTCACAGCCACTGTGTAGATGGCATGCCAGACTCTCAAATTCACTGACACAAGGAGAGGCACCAGCAGAGACCAAAAAAAAAAAAAAGAAGTGGTCCATTCTCTCCACAAAGCACACTCCAAAGTAATAGAAGAAGCATTTGATTTATAATAATAGGTGAGGACTTGATCACACCTGTCTCAGTACTGGACAGATCATCTAGGGAACAAACCAACAGAGGCAACAGAGGAATAGTTAATCTATCAGATGGAGAGAACAAATCTATGGTTATTAGAGGGAGGAAGGGGGGGAAGTAAGGGGAAAGGGAAGAGGGGGAAGGGGAGAGGGTAGGGGAGAGATTGGATGAAAGGCATAAATAATTATGATTTCTAACATTGAATATGCTAATAAAAAATGAAAAATGAAAATATTTGAAAAAAGAATTTTTTTTTTGCTTTCTGCTCTTAATTTCTTTAAAAACCTACAACTTTTTTTAAACAATGATTTTTAAAGTAAAATTATAATATGTATTGTTGGGTTTACAACAAATACATATACATATATATGAATGGTAACAACAGCCCAAAGGTAGCCTTAGAGTGAAGTTGCTATGTTAACCTGAAGATTATGATCAGTTACAGGTGTATAGAGCAACGAGAGAAAAATAAATTTTAAAAACCTAAAATATATGTACATAGGTAAAAAATCAAGAAAGGAACTCCAGTTTCAGCTCTGACATGTAAGGAGCTTAGAAGCTGTCACTCCCTATCCTTACAATAAGAAAAAGTTGGAAAAACTGAAAATCAGCAAGTTTTTGCAAACTCATCAGAAAAGTGAGGTCACAGGGCAAACTGCTACCCTGAAATCTGAGAGACAGGTGCATCCAAAAAGACAGGGCAAAGATTTGCTTACCTGTCGCAGAAGCTAGTAGAGCTATAAAACAGTAAAAACATTTACATGGTAATTTTGACAAAACACTGGAGCCTAAGTGTAGACTAGCATGAGAGTGAGAAATTCCTGGGGGTGCAATTTGTGGGGGGCACATAGTTTTGTGGGTTTTACCTCTAGAAACTCCACTAGGTTACCATGGTGAAGATCTAAAAATATACCTTGTGTCTGGCAGAGGGAGGGGAAGAATAATAATTATTGTGAAAGAGCAAAAGGCCCTTTATCTTAACTGGAGGAAGGAAATTACTCCCATTCCAGTCCACTCCAGCCTTTCTGTTCCACCTAAGACAGGAAAAAAACAAAGTTAACCCTCAGGGCTTCAAGAAAATAGACACAACACTGTAGTCAGAGAAAGGAACAGAGGGGCCGGGTAGGGGGTAGGGCAGGTGTATCACTAGAGAAACACTTGTGAAGATCACAGCCCTAAGATATAGGCCCATGAAAAAACTGAGATTTAATTGAAAATTCTTAGAATTCTTCCCCTTGCCTAATATTTACTACCACACCAGAAGGTTCCAGCATAATGACAGTGTATCACACAACTGAAAGAGCTGTGATAAAGACCCTTTTCTAAGGAGGAGTAGAAGGGGAAGCCCAAAGTCAAAAGGGGAGTTAACCAAAAAAATGACACAGAGGAATTCGAAGCCTCTGGTACCTACAGCTACAGCTAACATTAAAATTTGCCTAAATCCTAGCCAGATTAAAATAAATCCTCACACTAAAAGCCTAATAACCTCAGTTTCTATTACCCAATACAACATACTTAGCTTTCGACAAAACAGTTGCAAGCCATGCCAAAAGTCAAGAAAAAACACACTGTAAGGAGACAGAAAAATCATCAAACCCAGACTCAGATATGACACAGATATAAGAATTATCAGACACAGAACTAAAAATAACCATTTAATTTAGTAAGAGCTCTAATGGAAAAAGTACACAACATACAAAAACAGATGGGCAATACAAGCAGAAAAATGGAAACTCTCAGAAAGAATCAAAAGGAAATGCTATAAGTAAAAAATATGGCAACAGAAATGAAGAATGCCTTCAATGAGCTCATCGGTAGAATGAGTGAGCTTGAAGACAGACTCATAGAAACTTCCAAAACTAAAATGCAAACAGAAAAAAAAAATGAAAACCAAACAGAATACCCAAGAATTGTGCGGCAATTTCAAAGGGTGTAAAATTCACATAATTGAAATGGAAGAGGAAGAGGAGGAGGACGAAGAGGAAAAGGGGGGAGAGGAGGGGGAATAGGATGGGGAGGAGAAAGAACAAACCAGAAAAAATATTTGAAGTAATAATGGCTGAAAACCTTCCAAAATTAAGAACAGACACCATGAAGTTCAGAGAACACCAAGCAGGATAAATACCAAAAAGCTATACCTAAGCATATCACATTCAGACTGCAAAAAATCAAAGAGAGAAAATCTTGAAAGAGGCCAGAGGGGGAAAAACCCCTACCTACACAGAGGAACAAGTATGGGAATTACAGTAGACTTCTTGTCAGCAACCACACAAGCAAGAAAAGAGTGGAGTAAAATATTTAAAGTATAGAAGAAAACCCATCAGCCTAGATTCCTACATCTGGTAAAATTGTCTTTCAAAAGTAAAGGTGAGATAAAGACTTTCTCAGACAAACAAAATGGAATTTATTACCAACAGACCTACCCTGCAAGAAATGTTCAAAGAAGTTCTTCAGGAAAATGATGTGTCAGAAGCTTACATCCACGTAAAGAAAGGAAGGGCATTAGAGAAGGAATAAATGAAGATGAAATAAAATGTTTTATTTATCTTATCCTTAATTGATCTAAAAAATAACTGTTTAAAGCAATAATAGTATACATGTATTGGGTGATTATAGCATATTGTTAAGTAAAATAAATGGCAGCGATGACACCAGGAATAGGAGGGAAGAATTAGGACTACTCTGTTACAATGTTTCTGCACTACACATAAAGCAATATAGCATTATTTGAAGGTGGACATTAATCCAACCTTATCAGTAATCATTTCAAATGTGAATGGTTTAAATACACTAACTTAAAGACAGAGATTGCCACAGTATATAAAAAAGCGACATCCCACTGTTAGTTGTCTATAAGATCATACTAAGAGTAATCAAAAGAAAGCAGGAGTAGCTATATTAGTTTCAGAACAAGTAAAATTATCAGGGATAAAGAGGGTATTAGACACACAAGAAACAAACAATCTTGAATAGGCCAATATTTAACAAATTGAATCAATACTTCATAACTTTCCAAAATGGAAAGCACCATCCCAGATGGGTTCACTAGGAATTTCTATCAAACACTCAAGGAATAAATTGTAACAATTCTCTATGAACTTTTTCAGAAGACAGAAACAGAGAGAATATTTCCTAACTGATTCTATGAGGCTAGCATTAGCCTAAGACCAAACCACACAAAGATATTACAAGAAAAAAAACTAAATACCAATATTTCTCATGAACACAGATGCAAAAATCCTCAAGAAAATACCAGCAAATTGAATCTAACAATGTAAAAAAGAATTATACATCATGACAAAGTGTGATGTATCCCAGGTATGCAAGGCTGATTCAACACTTGAAAACCTATTAATGTAACCCATTATATCAACGGACTAAAGACAAACAATCACATGATCATATCAATAGATGAAGAAAAAGTATTTGGCAAAATACAAGATCCATTCATGATAAAAACTCTCAGTAAACTAGGAATAGAGAAGAACTTTCTCAACTTGATAAAGAATACCTACAAAAAATGCATAGCAGACATCATACTTAATAGTGAGTAACTTGAAGCTTGCCCACTAAGATCAGGAACAAGACAAGGATGTCCCAAGTCACCATTTCTTTTCAACATGGTAATGGAAGTCCTAGCTAATGCAATGAGATAAAAAAAGGAAATAAAAGGGATACATCTGGGGAAGGAAAAAATAAAACTGTCTTTGTTCATAGATGACATGCTAATCTATGTAGAAAACATGAAAGAATCAACAAAAAAAACTGCTGGAACTAATAAGTGATTATAGCAAGGTTGCAGGATACAAGAGTAATATACAAAAGTGAATGGCTTTCCTATATACTAGAAATAAACAAGTGTAAATTGAAATTAAAAACACAATATCATTTATATTAGTATAAATCTAACAAAATATGTTTAAGATATATATGAGGAAAACTAAAAACCCTGATGAAGGAAATCAAAGAAGAATAAACACATATTCCATGTTCACGAATAAGAAGACTCAACATTATCAAGATATTGGTTCTTCCCAACTTGATCTATGGGTTAAATGTAATCCCAATTAAAATTCCAGCAAGTTATTTTGTGGATATCAACACACTGATTCTCAGGTTTTTACAGAGAGGCAAAAGGTGCAGAATAGACAACACAATATTGAAGAAGCAGAACAAAGTTGGAGAACTACTACTGCCTGACTTCACAACTTACTATAAAGCTACAGTAATCAAGACAGTGGTATTGGTGAAAGATTAGACAAGTGCAATTGAACAGAATAGGGATCCCAGAAGCAGACTTACATAAATATGGTCAGCTGATCTTTGACAAATGAGCAAAGGCAATACAATGGAGAAAAGATAGCCTTTTAACAAATGGTGCTGGAAAAACAGGATATCCACATACAAAAAAAAAAAAATGAATCTAAACACAAGCCTTATGCCTTTCACTAAAGTTAACTCCAAATGGATCACAGACTTAATGTAAAACACATAACTATAACTCCTAGAAGATAACATTAGAGAAAATCTAAATGACCTTGGGTTTGGTGATGTCTTTTTAGCTACAACACCAAAAGCACAACCCATGAAAGAAAGAACATATAAACCAAACTTCATTAAAATTCAAAATTTCTGCTCTGTGAGAGACACTGTCCAAAAGAATTAAGACAAGTCATAGACTGGAAGAATATACCTGCAAAAGATGTATGTGATAAAGTACTGTTAACCACAATATATGAAGAACTCTTAAAACTCAATAATAAGAAGACAAAAACCCAATTAAAAAATAGGCCAAAGACCTTAATGGACATGTCACCAAAGATTTGCAGATGGCAAATGAGCAGATGCTCCACATCATATGTCAAGATATGACGTATGAAAAGATGCTCCACATCATATTCCACCAGAGAAATTAAAATTCAAAGAACAATGAAATGCCACCATACACCTATTAGAATGGTCCAAATCCAGAATGACAACACCAAATGTTGGCAAGGATGTGGAGAACAGAAACCCTCATTCACTTCTGGTTGGAATGTAAAATGGTACAGCCACTTTGGAAGGCAGTTTGGTGATTTCTTACAAAACTAAAACCATATGACATGGCGATCGCACTACTTGGTATCTACCCAAAGGAGTCAAAAATTTATGTCCATACAAAAGCCCACAAAGGGATTTTTAAAGCAGCTTTATTCATAATTGCCCAAACTTGGAAGCAACCAAGATGCCCTTCAGTATCTGAATGGATAAATAAACTGTAATATATCCAGACAATGGAATATTATTCAGAGCTAAAAAGAAAGGAGCCATCAAGCCATGAGAAGACATGGAGGAAACTTAAATACATATTATTAAGTGAAAAATCTAATCTAGAAAGTATACATATTATATAATTCAAATTGTATGACAACCTGGAAAAGGCAAAACTATGGAGGCAGTAAAAAGATGAGTGGTTATCAGGGTTTGGGAGACGGAGGGATGAATAGGCAGAACACAGAGACTTTTGGGGCGCAGTGAAACTACTCTGTATGATACTATAATATCTGATACATGTCATTATACATTTGTCCAAACCCACAGAACATACACCACCAAGGGTAAACCCTAATGTAAACTATGGACTTCGAGTAATAATGATGTGTCAATGTAGGTTCATCAGTTGCAACAAATGTACCACTAATGTGGGGGATGCTGATAACAGGGGAGATATGCATGTATGGGGACAGGTGGTATATGGGAAATTTCTGTCCCTTCTGCTCAGTTTTACTGTGAACCTGAAACTACTCTAAAAAGTAACATCTATTTGTTAAAAACTCCTCCCGCAAAATAGATTTTAATAATTTATAACCTAGTGTAACTATAAATAAATATATCTTTCAGAATTAAAAAAGAGGATATTACATAATCATAAAGGTGTCAATTCTTCAACGAGATATAACAGTCTAAATGTGTATGCATCTAACAATAAAGCTCACAATGCATGAGGCAAAAACTGATGGAACTAAAGAAACAATGGACTAACCCACTGTTAGAGTTGAATACTTCAATGCTTCTCCTTTGATAATTGATAGATCAAGAAGGCAGAAAATCAGTAATGACAGAGTTGATCTGAAAAGCACTAGCAATCAACTTGATCTAATTAAAATTTATGGGATATTCCATTCAACAACAGCAGAATACATATCCTTACATGGAGCACTCACCAACACAGGCCACAACCTTGACCAGAAACACACTTTAGCAAATAGAAAAGAATAGCAATCATAAAAAGTACATTCTCAGACCACACTGGAATTAGAATAGAAATCATCAACAGAAATTAATGAAGTTAGCTAAACAATCTCCAAATATTTGGAAATTAAACAACACATTTCTAAATAACACATGGGTCAAAGAAGAAGTCTCAAGAGAAATTTTTAAATATTTTGAACTAAATAAAAATGAAAATATAATTATCAAAATTTGAGATACAGAGAAAGTAGTGCTTAAAGGAAAATTTATAGCATTAAAAATACATATTAGAAAAGAAGATCTATGCTTTCACATTAGTAAACTAGAGAGGGGCTGGCCAGTTAGCTCAGTCAGAGTGCAATGTTATAATACCAAGGTCAACAGTTCAGATCCCTGTACTGACCAGCCACTAAAAAAAAAAAAAAAAAAAAAAAAAAAAAGGAAACTAGAAAAAAGGAAAGTAAATCAGTAGTAAAGCAAGGAGAAGAAAATAATAAAATTCAAAGCAGAAATCAATAAAATTGAAAACAGGAAAACAATAGAGAAAAATCAATAAAACCAAAAGCCACTTCTTTAAAAGATCAATAAAATTGATAAACCTCTAGCCAGGCTAATGAAGAAAAAAAGAGAGAAGACACAAATTACCCATATCAGAAATAAAGGAGGGATCATCACTACTGATTACCTGGACATCAAAAGGATAATAAAGTAATATTATGAACAACTCTATGCCAGAAATTTGTTAACTCAGATGAAATAGGTCAATTCCTTGAAAGACACAAACTGCCAACTCACATGAGGAGCAATAGATAACCTGAATATCTCAGTATCTGTTAAAGAAATTGAATCAATAATTTACAATCTTCCAACAAAGAAAGCACAGGGCTAGATGGTTTCACTCATGAATTCTATCAAATATTTACTGACCAGAGAAATTAAAAGTGTTATGAGGGAATATTACGAGAAACATTATGCCAACAAATTGGAAACATAGGTGAAATGGACAGATTCCTATAAAAACACAAAAAAGCTGACTGAAGAAGAAATGGAAATCCTGAAAAGACCTACAACAAGTAAAGACATTTAATTGGTAAGCCCAGATAGCTTCACTGATTAATTTGATATAAATTTTAAGGAGAAAAAATAACAACTTCTCTCAGAAAACAGAGGAGAGAATTCTTTCCAATTCACTTTATGAGGCCAGAATTATGCTGATATCAAGTCCATACAAAGACATCACAAGAAAAAAAAAATTAAAGATCAAAAATCATTTGTGAATATAGATAAGAATATCCTTACAAAATATTCACAAACTAAATCCAGCAAAAAACAAAAAGGTTATATGCAAAGACCATCTAATTTATGTCAGGAACGTAAAGCTGGTTTAACACCTCTATTAGCCCATTTTTGTCACTTCTAACAGAATACCTGAAACTAGGTAATGTTTAAAGAAAGGAGGTTTATTTCTTAGTTTTGGAGGCTGGCAAGTCCATGGTCCAGGCAGCGCATCTGGTGAGGGCCTTCTGGGTGGGAACTCTCTACAGGGTCCCAAAGTAATGCAGAGTATCTCATGGTGAGAATACCAAGAGCTCTCACGTGTTCCTCATAAAGCCACCAGTCCACATGCGTGATGATAACTCTTTATTCCGTGAATGGATTAATCCACTCATGAGGGTACAGGCTTCATGATCCCATCACCTCTCAAAGGCCCCACCTTTCAAATATCATAATTGGATTTCTCACTTTCTTAACAGTTACAGTGGGGAATAAGTTTCCAACACGTGAACTTTTGGGGGACACATCTGACCCACAGCAACCTCAAAACTCAATTAATGTACAACACCATGTTATAGAATAAAGGACAAAGACCATATGATCATCTCAATGAATGCAGAAAAAGCATGTGACAAAATTTAACACCTACTCATGAAAAAAACTTTGAAACAAACTAGGAATAAAAAAGAACTTCCTCATTCTGATAAAACAGCATGAAAAACTTAGAACATCATATTTAATGGCAAAGACTGAATGCTTTCCTCCTAATAAGATCAGGAATACAGCAAGGAGGTCAGCTCTAACTGCTTCTATTCAACATTACACTGGAGGGTCTAGCCAGTGCAATAAGGCAAGAAAAAGGAATTAAAGCCATATCTATTATAAAGAAAGAAGTAAAACTATGGTCAAACAAAATGTGAAAAACCTATACAATAGAAGGCCACTTGACAATAAAAAAGAGCAAACTGCTAATACATGCAACAACACAGATAAACCTCTATAACATTATACAAAATGTAAGAGGCAAGACACAAAAGACTACATATAGTATGATTCTAATTATATGAAATTTTTAGAAAGGCAAAACAATAGAGACAGAAAGCGGATCAGCTGTTGCCGGGAGCTAGATATGAGAACAGGCATTGACTGCAAACAACATGAAGGAATTTATTGGGGTGCAGAAATGATGCAAAACTGGACTGTGATAATGACTGCCCAAGTATATAAATTCACCAAAATTCATTGAATTATAAACTTAAAATGGGTGAATTTTATAGCATGTAAATTCAGTAACACTGTTAAAGGTTTAAAATAATTTTTAAAACAATGTGGAACATAGCCAAGAAAATTTGAAAACACTTGGGGATGAGAGCAGATATTTGCCTTAACAGATATTGAAATATACTCTATGAAGCTATGGCAACAAGGCAAGGTTCTAGAATTAATCTACTCAGTAATCCAACATACAGTAGTTAAGTATCTGTGTGCTATGTGTTAGCATATGAGTCATCCTAGGAAAATACAGGCTTTCTAGAATTATTAAAAGGAAGAAGCCTAAAATTCTCATACTACTTCACAGGTATAACTTTTACAACCTTCAAGAAAATTCTGCTCATTAAGCCAAAAATGCCAGGGAAGAATATCTTAAAATTTTATCTTTCACATGTAGTTATATATCATTCTAACAAGAGTTCCCTTAAGCTAAGAAAATTAAAGTATTAATTCACAGTCTAAAGTTTACTAAATATGTGATACTGTTTTGAATTTTCTTTTGGGTAGCTGTCAACTTCTGAAATTTAATTATTTAGTTGTTTGCTTATATTCTGTGGTAATAAGAATCTGGTGTTTAAAATGGTATAGGTATTAGTAACAGACCAAGCTAAAAAATAACAAAACTCATTTTCATTTCAATTCCTACTTCTCCTTGCTATGACTGAATTGTGTCCCCCACGAAATGTGTATGTTGAAACTCCAGCCCCCTGTGTAACTGTATTTGGACACAGGGCCTGTAAGGGGGTAATTAAGGTTAAATGAGGTCATAAGGGTGGGGCCCTGATACAACAGGATAGGTGTCCTCATAAGAAGAGACATCAGTGAAAATGCAGTGCGAAGGAGGTTGTCTGCAAGCCAGGAAGAGTCCTCACCAGAAACTGTATCGCTGGCACCTAGATTTCTATCGCTGGTATTAGATTTCCCAACCTCCAGAACTGTGAGAAAAATTAATTTCTTTTGTTTAAGCCATGCAGTCTGTGGTATTTTGTTATGGCAATCCAAGCAGACTAAGACACTTCTCTTTTCCTTTTCTCATATTTTTGAATAGGTGAAATGTGGCCCAAAGATAGCAAAGAGAACTAGCTATAAGGAGAACCAATGGCTAATTAATTCACAGATTAAAAAAAATCAAGCCTCCAAATAAGTGAGAAGAACTTGTTCAACCTTCCAGCAAATTTAGACTTAAGCTATTCTGCCTTTCAATTTACTTAATTAAGTTGATATGTGGACTTACTTCATAAAGCATAAAGATTTATAAAATGACTTGGAAACCACATATGTAAACAAGAATAAGATAAACTCTTATGACAGAAGTTAGCTCCATCTCTCCTTGAACAGAAGTTATTACATGGTAGAAGATTTTTGTTTTTATACTATATGGTTTCACAACCCTGTTATAATGTTTGGTATCTTTTAAAAATTCAGCTTCAGCTTAATGATGAAAAAAACTTCCTTAAGCCAGTATATAAGTTTACTACACAGAAAGATACAATACTGTCATATTTAATGCTATATGTATTAAATGTCTATTTGACTTCAAGAAACAAAACTGATAAATTGAGGAAAAAAAGAAAAATTGTTAGTTTTTTAAACAAAATTTGGACTAATGGAAATGAGTTAATACATTTTTGTACCCTACCCATTGTGTTATTCTTGCTGCTCAGTAACCCTTATTCATCTCTAATAACAGACTTTCACAAACCACTTCCTTCTTTGGAGATGCCCAATTGCACTTTGCTACTTCTACCTCTTTTAGAAGACTTTGTTGTTAAGAAGATAGGAACCATCTGATGACATGTTCTTTCAACATCTCTCCGAAACAAAAGTATTTCTTCTCCCATACTCTGTTCTTTTCAAGGCTAACACCTCAATCTCCATTATAAATGTGTGACCCTACACCATGTACCTCTTTACCATAATCCTACCTGTAGCTATTAACCACTCAACTGGTTCTCAAACTTAACTCCACAATGGGTAGGCCACCTACTTCCACATACAGAGGACTAGGGAAAAAAACCAATATTGTTCTAAAATTATCTCCTATGAACCTTCAGGGACTTCCCAAAAAGTTTATCAAGGTCTAAATTCAGGGGACTACAGAAAGGAGAGAAAGAAGACTGGCTGTCCTGTGCTTAAGTTGTTAGAGCTCGACAGAACCCTCCACCAATCCTACATCTGGATGCAGTAAACCAAGTTTGAAGCAATAAAGACTTAAAGTAAGATTCATATGAACATGAGTAAAACTGATTATCATTGTTACGACAATTCTACAATATCTGAAGCAATTGTTTTACGGGGATTAAAAGGCAGTCAAAAGAATAGGTGGCTTATCTTCCTCTGGGCCCTGTTAAGTGCAGAGGTGAATCATCTCACTATACACCAAAGGACGAAGCAAAGAAAAGGCAGTGCTAGGGATATACTGCAAACAGATGGGAGTCAGATCCACACTAGATCACTATTCCATCTCTCAACTTTTTCTGTTAGATGAGTCTAATTCTCTTTATTGTTTAACCCCTGCTCTTTTCAACTCAAACAAATTGAGTAAATTGTAAAATGGCCACAAATTCCCCCAATCCCTATATGCATACACCTTTGCGATGTGATTTAATCCCTCTTTCCAAGAAGAGGCATAAACTATTTCTCCCATTCTTGAATCTGGACTTGGCTATGTGACTTGCTTTGGCTAATGGGACATTAGCAAATATGACATAGCAAAGGCTTTAAAAGTGCTTGTGCATTAGGGCTTTCCCTCTCTTGATTCTGGGAACCTTAAGACTACCAAGGAAAGAAGCCTGGGCTAGGCTCCTGAAGGATGAGATACCACATGGAAAGAGGCTCCAGCTCAGATAGTCAAGGCTCTAGACATGTGAGTGAGGCAATCCTAGAACATCCAGTCACAACTGAATCAGCCCCAAATCATAAGAACTACCTAATCAACACACAGAATCTTAAGAAATAAATGTTTGTTGTTTTAAGGCATTAAATTTTGGATGGTTTGTTACACAGTGTTATAGACTGAATGTGTCCGTCCAAAATTCATATGTTGAAGCCCTAACCCTTAGTGTGGCTCTATTTGGAGATGGGGCTTCTAAGGAAGAATTAAGGTTAAATGAGGCTATTTGAGTGGGACCCTTATCTAATAGGATTATTGTCCTCACAAGAGAGCTCACTTGTGCGCTCTCTCTCTGCTATGCGTGAACACAGCAGGAAGGTCTGCAAAACCGGAAGAGAACCCCACCTGAAAGAGATCCTACCAGACCTTGATCTGGGTCTTCTAGCTTCAAGAACAATGAGAAAATAAATTTCTGTTGGGTAAGCCATGCCGTCTGCAGTATTTTGTTATGGCAGCCTGAGCAGACTAACACACACAGCACAGCAAATTGACATAGAGCGTCTTAGCACTAACTCTGCTGATTATTTTTAAAATGTGACCACTTAAAAACTACTACTTTTGGTAAATTGTTTAGGCTAATAACAGGTTGCCTTTTGTTTTGTTTTCATATCTCTTCATAGCTATTATTGGTTCATCAAAGTTCATTTCTGAAAAGTGTCTAAGATTGGACAGAATAAAAATAGTTTCAGTTATCCATCAAAGTAGAATTTTGCTATGAGTACATGTTACTAGAGCATTGTATTCATTTTAATTCATTCAAGTATTTGAGCACCTATTATCTACTTGGAAGTGAGTATAATAAAGATGAAAGAAAACATAGTACCAACTCTCAGCACTACTGAGGGAAGGAAAAAAACAGTTTGCATACAGGCTACAGGCTTTCATAAGTTCTATCCACTTTAATGTAATCCACATCTTTATATTTTATACATAAATGGTCCTAAACCAACTTTCCAAATATCAAAGTCAGGCTTTCATTCATCAGTAGCCTAATAACCTCAAGAAAGAGTAGCATGGTGGTGCTGCCTTCCAGTCAATTGTTCAGTTTTGTCATATTTATCAACAGAGCAGTATCCGTGCCATTATTTAACTATTTTATTAGTTCATTAAATATTTACCTATTACCAAAAGTTTTAGATTATTTTGCTTTTATTTTTTTAAAATTCAGGAAAATGATAAAATCAAAAGGCTGATATCTGTGATAATACAATCAAGAAAAGATGAGAATCATCAAATATACTGAAGGCAGGAGTCTTGGGCCAGCTGATTACTAAGTAAAAGACAAGGCATGTAACCATAAGCTATATTTAAAAGTCAAGTATAGGCGATAAAAGAACTGGAGAAATTCTTGGAATCATGAACTGCTGATTATAAAAAACAAATACTAGTGATGCAAATGCAAAAGAAGAGTCCTGGGTCCATAGAACTCTTGATAAGATAATGCTTATTATAGATTCCTTAATCACTTCAAGATGTTCAAAAGAGAATATGAGATAAGAAATTACTTGTAAAAATTACAGTAGGCAAATCTATAGAGACAGAAAGCAGATTACTAGTTACCTACAACTAGGGGTTACAGGAATGAGGAATGACTGTTAATGGGCATTGGGTTTCTTTTGGGGATGATGAAAATGTTCTAAAATTGACAGGTAATGGTCAAAACCACTAAATTGTACACTTTCAAATGGGTGAATTGTATGGTACATTAATTATATCTCAAAAAATGTATTACTGATAAAAGCTTTCACTTGAATGTTTCAACCTTCAAGTTAAAAAGGAATTAATCTGTCAATATTTAGGGTTTAATGTATGCTTTTTTTGTTTTAAACAATTGTGTCCATTATTCGAAGATTTTTTAAAAAGTTAAAACACGTACATCATAGAAACTTTATAATTCTTTTACTCCCCTAAAATTAGAACACCTCTTCCTGAAACAAGTAAATCTATCATCCAACTTTTATACCCTCAACTTTCATGCAGATTTTCAGGAACACGTGTATGTAGCAGATAGTTCATACTATAACCCAAGTACGAACAAAATGCTAAGGAAATACAGTGGTTGGAACTAATTATCCTTACATAGTTTACTATTACCTCTTTAGAAGACTTTCTTGTCAATCTGCAACTTACCTTCATCATGACATTTAGTGCATATTTTTGATCTTCCCTCTTTGCTGCAGCTTTTGCTTCCATAGCTTCTTTTGCTTTCTCTTGTGCTTGTAAAATAGATTTTTCTCTTATTTTTTGCATCATCTCTTTGTCAACTAAAACGTAAGGAATATTACTATATTAGGATTATAATTAATTTGTTTTACTTAGGAGAAAACAATTTAACTCGCTGATCTCGGATGAGATTTCTTTTGATCCAACTTCACAAAAAAGAATGAAAACATTCAATATCAAACTGGCCAAGAGGACCAGCCAGGGGCCTGAGACATGGAGCCAGGGGAAGCCGAACCCAGCCATAACTAGGCAAGCTGCCGCCACCGCCTCAGGCCCCACCAGAGTCCTAAGGCACAGATCTCAGTGAAGCTGGAACCCAGCCACAACCAGTTAAAGAGTATACCAAAAACACCATTTTCACGCAGGAAGCCCACCATTGCCACCCCAATTGCCATGATTGCCACAAAAGCAGCTAGTCTCTATAGCTGTAGTCACAGCCACCATGCAGATGGCACGCCAGACTCTGGACTGCACTGATACAAGGAGAGGCACCAGTGGCAACCAAAACAAAAAAAAAAAAGAAAAGAACAGGTCTTCTCTCTCCACAAAGCACACTCCAGAGTAACAGAAGAAGCATCTGATTTACGATAATAGGGGAGGACTTGGTCACACCTGTCTCAGCACTGGACAGATCATCTAGACAACAAACAAACAGAGCAACAGTTAATCTATCAGAGGAGAGAACAAATCTATGGTTATTAGACAGGGGAGGAGAGAGATTGGATAAAGGGCATAAAGAATAAGTATGATTTGTAACAATGAATATGCTAATTTAAAAAAAAAGCATGCAAGAAATACCTGTTCTCTCTTTCTGCAGATTAAATATTTTCTGCTTATTCAAATCTTTAAAAAAAAAAATACTGGCCAAGAAGGTGACATTAAAAGGTAAGCAATTAACCGTAATAAGAATGAATTACTACAGAATGAGGTGGGGAGGGGAACGGATGGGGGAGGGACACAAGAGGAGTAAGGAATGAGAGAGAAGGGGGAATGAGAGGGAGAGGGAGGACATGAGGTGGGGGGGTGGCAGAAGAACACATTTGTCCTCTTCCCTCTCTATTGAGAACTAAGGCTATTTGCTTATCAGCCTGATCACAATAAATCATCACTATGGGGTCTCCTGGAAGAGCAGATGGGTTGAGATCACCTGAAATGATCAATCACCTTTGCAAACATAAAGCGGTAATTTATACATATGAAGAGTAAGTACAGGACCAGCCCTAAGAAAAGTTATAAAGTAACATGACACACTATATATAGAACTTTACCATTCACAATTATTTTTATATTCGGTGTGACTCAATATTTTATAAACCACAGGCTGTGATCCATTAGTGAGTAAATTATCTTAGGGAAGGAAGGACCAAGCCTTGAGGGAAGGGAGCAAGCCCTGAGAGAAGGGATCTAGCCTTTGAGGAGAAAAAATGAGGAGAGAGAAGAAAAGCTAGAGGTGGGGGTGAGGAAGGTGGAAGCGGGAGAATGAACTGAAGGACGGAGGGATGAATCAGGCCCTGGGTATGTGTTCTTAACTTTTTTTGTGCAGCAGACCCATAGGCAGAGTAGTAAAGACAACGGACTCCTCCATAATGTCTTAAAATATAAGAAATAAAATACACAGGCTTACAAAGAAACTCAGTTATATTAAAATGCTTGTAAAATTTTTAAAAAATGAATTCATAATACACTAATATGTGCTTCTTTATTAATGCATTAAATAATATTTGCAACAAGTCTAATAAATACTATAATTTCCAAGTAACGATGAGTATAAAAGAGGTATCTATGATATAAACATCTTTGTGATTTTTGTTGATACTACTTGCTATGATCTGAATGTTTGTTTCCCTCAAAATTCATACATTAAAATCCTAACCCCCAGTGTGATAGTATTTAAAGTGGGGCCTTTTGGGAGGTAAATCCTTATAAAGGAGGCCCAGAGAGCTGCTTTACCCGTTCAACCATGTGAGGACACAGTGAAGAGGTGCCATCTATGAGAAAATGGGCCCTCACTAGACACCAAATCAGCCAGTGCCTTGATCTTGTACTCCCATCCTACTCAACTGTGAGAAAAGAATTTCTGTTGTTTATAAGCTCCCCAGTTTATGTATTTTGTTACAGCAGCCCTAACACATGAAGACACTACTGATGTTTGTTGCCTACATTTATAATTGAAAGGGATGTTACATTTCAGTTACAGGTAAGTAAAAAGTATGTAATTTTTATTCATCTAAGATCTTGGCTGGGAATTAGGACTGGAATTAGGTCTGAAGCTTCCCTCCAACCCTCCTCATGTTTAGAAATAGAGAGGCAGACAGACCAGCTTCCGGGGCAGAAATAATTAAAAGAACATCAACTTTCCAAATGAAGTGCTCCACATCTAAAAGAAATGAAGAGTGTATCAGGAAGGAACTTCAGGAAAAAATGGGGCAAATATGTTTTGAATAATGAGGCAGACAGGCTTGGAGTATAGACTGGAGTTCCACAATACCTTAAGTGAAAAAAAGATTATTAAATAAGTTATCTCGCTGAATTGCAAGTGAAACTGAGTTTAATTTCTAAAGGAATCTCAAACCAGGTTTCTGAAGTTGAAACAATATTCATCAATTGTTATATAAGTCAGTTTTAAGACTGTTTTGATTAGTATAAATCAGAGTTTGGCAAACTATGGTCCACAGACCAAATCCGACCTGCTGTCTGTTTTCCCACAGCCAACAAGCTATAAATAATTTTTACATTTTAAAAATATCAATTTAAAAAAATTTTACATTTTAAAAATTTGCAAATTTTAAAATTTATAAATTTTTTAAAATTTTACATTTTTTTAAAAATCAAAAGACTATTTTGTGACATAAAAATTAGATGAAATTCAAATTTCAGTGTCCCTAAAATACATATTGTCTATGGCAGCTTTTGTGCTACAATCACAGAGCTAAGTAGATGTGATAGAGACCATATGGCTTGCAAAGTCTAAAGTACTATATGGTCCTTTACGCAAACAGTTTTACAATCCTTGGTTCAGATGGTCAAAATTTGGAATGGTTGACTGTGGAAGAGGAGAATCAAGTAGATTTTCAGTGAAAGCAGATGTGTAAAACAGAAAGATCATGATTAGGAAAGAAAATTCCCTTCCCACTTCTGGATAAGGTAGTCTCCAGGTTAAGAAGGAAATCTGACATAAAAGAAAGTATTCCATTTCAGAAAATATGTTGTGGGAAAAGCAACAGGTTTTCGGATACAATTCTTCTCTATATCCTAAAAAGATGGTAGACAAAACATTTCCTGGGAAAATCTGTTGCCCACCAGGGAAGAGAGACATGCACACAAACACCTAAGTCTGTGGTTTCAAATTTAGCCAGTCATCAGAATCACCTGGGGAGTTCCCCTGCACCCCGCTCCTTCCTGTCTATTTTAAAATAAACCATTATAATAGTAGGTAATGGTTCTGATCCCATCCAACTTCAAAATTAAGATTATCCACAAGAGTTGAAATAAATAAAAGTGTTAACAATTCATCTTAGGTAAGAAGTCAGAACACCCTAGGTGTGTATCATGACATTCCCAGGCACTATCACAGACTTACTGAGTCACAAAAGAAGGCAAGGGTGGGAGACCAAGAATCCAGTTGTTAAAAACTCCTTCGGATTGGTAAAGGGCCACAAAAAATGATTACATTGTGTAATGATAAAAAAATAAGAATAAAAATTAATTAATTAATTAATTAAAACCCACCCACCCCCCTTAGATAGTCTGGGACTTGCTAAAGAAATAAAGTAACCTGGCTATGGTAACCTACCTTCACCAGTATTCTCTGAGCTAAATACGAGATCTTAACGAAAAAAAATTCTTCCTCAGTGCTGGTTCTGGGGATCAAAAATTTAAATTCCTCTGCAAAATACCAAGAAAGCCTTAATATAAAAAATGATTTCAATCCCTTCCATTCTCAATAGTCCACACTCAAGTCTTAATGCCAGAGGTCTAAGAGAAATTCCAGGCAGTAGATACAAAGTACTAGAAAACATGACAACTAGAAGAGGAAGGAGAATGGAGCTAAAGCAGTAGAGGACAATTATTGACCCACTGTTGGACAGTGAACAGGACTGACTCCATCTTTGATCTCTACTGCCATGCTGACAGCTGTTGAACTCTCTCCTTTGTTTCACTGGCTAGTTATGCAGTAACTTGTGGGCAAGTGTATACAGGAGCACAGTTTTAAGAGAGTAGACGACTTATGCAGCGAGTGGAGTCCGGAAATCTGCACAATAGCATCACACAAGACCTCTGCTTCATAGATCATAGGACAACTGGTAAGTGATGTTATCAACTTATCTTTCTTAAGCTGTTTCTTTGACATTATTTTTGGTAACACTGCTTTTGCTACATAAGCTTTGTCTGAAGCTAGAAAGCTAGAGCCCTCATCTGCTGTAGACATCTGATTCTTCACCATGTGCGACCTCCCCTTATGTAAGTTACCCTTTAATAAAACTCTTTGTAAACTGTATAAAATTGCCTGCTTCGGTTTTTTGGTTTCAAAGTTCCTGCTCAATTCATAGGATATTATACCTTAACTCCCTCCTTGTACACCCACAAAGCTGATCTTGGCAGCAGAACAGAGTACTGATTAACAGTATAGAGAACTAGCTGTGATCTCAATTTTGGCTGCACATTATAATCCCTGGAAAGGCTTTTTTAAACTACCAACAGCTGGGTCCCATTCCCAGAAACTGATTTGATTGATCCAAGGTGAGTTTCGGGCATCTGTATTATTTTAAAATTCCATAGGTAATTCAAATATGTAGGTAGAGTTGAGAACCACTGCTTTAGAGTGAAACTGCTAAAGCCCCAATTCCAGTCAGCCAGTTACTAGCTATGACCTTTACCAATTACTCAGCCCTTCTGTGCATCAATACCTCACCTGTAAAAAAGGGTAATAATACCTAAGTGATAAGTTGTTCAGAAGATTAACAGATATTTTAATGCCTAATACAAAGTAAGTTCTCAAAAAAGAAATAAAGGGGAGGGCTTAACTCTTAACATACTGCACACATTTTCTGCTTAATGTGCTCTAACTTTGAGTAATTCAATCTTGAAGCTTATTTAAGCAGCAGCTGCACCACTATATCATTTAAAACAGGTTTATATGCCTATTTTTTTTTTTTCCTACGAGAGCAATTGAAGGAGTTCAGGACATACCACCCCAAAATATGCTGCTTTGGTATATTGATTATTTTGAGCTTAAAGGACTTGAAAAACAACAAATGCAGAGAGAGGCTTTCTTTGAATTTTTATCTGCCTAAAAACAAACTCTCCAAAAGGAATTCGATTGCCACAAATTCCCCCTGTGGAGTTTCATCAACCAGAGAATACTGACTCTTATCACAGGACAGGATACTAAAAGTTGACTTGGATACCTGGACAACTTTGTTACAAATTGTAATATCTCCCATCTATTCTTCTAAGGACCCATTCATCTTTGCTAAAAATCATTTACTGTCCTAAATCGGCCTACACATCCCCTCCTCCCCTATAAGCTCTCAAATCTCACCATGGGTATTCACTTTTTTTTTTCCTGTGATGCTCCCAAGTAAATAATATTTTAAAAAATAATAAACTTGTATACCTTCTCTCCTGTTAATCTGACTGTTATTAGTTTATTTCATAGACCCAGCTACCGAATCTAGGAAAGTAAAGAGAACGTCTTTCTTCCCTTTACACAATACAGATGTTTCAAATTTAAAAAAAAAAAAAGTATAAAACGGAAAAAACACAACCAGATGAACATCTTTTAATAAAGAACTTACCCCCTGACACAGATAGGGTCTCCCACATTGTCGCTTCTTTTTTATACAGGGTGAAGACGATAGTGTCATTCCCAATCTTCGCTTTGCTGCTCGCATCGTCTATGGGAGCATAGAGAAATACCTCAAATAAAAATGGAGGAAAGTTGACCTATTCAGAAAGGAGAAAACGGAAGTTGTTAGTTACACAAATTAAAGATACTGCCATTAAGAAATACGTGATGAAGGCCAAAATAATTTTCTTAAAGTACCACTAAATTTATTCCAGGTAGCTAAAGATTAGCAAGGCATAAGAGGAAGCCCTGGATAAAAGTAATCTCTGACTCGATGACATCTGTCTACAGATGAGAGGTCACCTGTACGGGATTCACTTTTTAAAATTAGGACGTCATTTTCCATAGAGGCTGCACCATTTTGCAGTCCCACCAACAGTGTATGAGAGTTCCTTTTTCTCCGCAACCTCGCCAGCATTTATCGTTCATAGTCTTTTGGATTTTAGCCATCCTAACTGGGGTTAGATGGTATCTCAGTGTGGTTTTGATTTGCATTTCCCGGATGCTGAGTGATGTTGAGCATTTTTTCATATGTCTGTTGGCCATTTGTATATCTTCCTTAGAGAAATGCCTACTTAGCTCTTTTGCCCATTTTTTAATTGGGTTGCTTGTTTTCTTCTTGTAAAGTTGTTTGAGTTCCTTATATATTCTGGATATTAATCCTTTGTCAGATGTATATTTTGCAAATATTTTCTCCCACTCTGTTGGTTGTCTTTGAACTCTGTTAATTGTTTCTTTTGCTGTGTAGAAGCTTTTTAGTTTGATATAATCCCATTTGTTTATTTTTCCTTTGGTTGCCCATGCTTTTGGGGTCGTATTCATGAAGTCTGTGCCCAGTCCTATTTCCTGAAGTGTTTCTCCTATGTTTTCTTTAAGAAGTTTTATTGTTTCAGGGTGTACATTCAAATCCTTAATCCATTTTGAGTTGATTTTAGTATACGGTGAGAGGTATGGATCTAGTTTCATTCTCCACAATGGAATACTACCCAGCTATAAAAACGAATGAAATACTGCCATTTGCAACAACATGGATGGACCTCGAGAGAATTATATTAAGTGAAACAAGTCAGGCACAGAAAGAGAAATACCACATGTTCTCACTTATTGGTGGGAGCTAAAAATTAATATATAAATTCACACACACACACACACACACACACACACACAAACCGGGGGGGCTGGGGAAGAAGATATAACAACCACAATTACTTGAAGTTGATATGACAAGCAAACAGAGGGGACATTGTTGGGGGGGAGGGGGGAGGGAGAAGGGAGGGAGGTTTTGGTGATGGGGAGCAATAATCAGCCACAATGTATATCGACCAAATAAAATTTAAAAAAAAAAAAATTAGGACGCCATCTGCAAGGACGCGCCTGTTGCTCGTGCCCAAGCGGAGGCCAAGCGGCGCTCTCGCAAACGCTTCAGACCACACTCCCGGGGAACCGGCAGGCACGACTCGCGTTCCTACCTTCAGATAGTTTTCTGTGCAGAATACGTCCGCGTCTCTGACGCAGACACCTCGGAGGGGCAGAGAGACAAAGACCGCAGTCTTCGTCTGCTGCCAGCTGTAATCGCTAATCTGGAGGGGCATCCCGACAGCGGTTCCAGAGGTCGGCGGCACTGGTGACTACCGGCGGCCGCTTGGTTGCTAGGCAAGCTGGGGTTACCACGCGCCAGTTCTTCCGGGTCGGGCCAGGCCGCGGACACCCACCCCCTCCCCAATCCCAGCGTGCCCCGGGCGCGCCCAGCCTAGCTTGCTGGTGGGCTTGGGGCCACTTGGTCTCCTGCACAGGGGAGTTAGGTTTCTTTTGGGGTGTTTTCTTCCTCACGGTGTGAGCGAATGTCTGAAGAAGTCGGTCCACAGCTTTTGCTTAAAGAAAAGAGCTTTAAGCCTGAGAATGCAAAGAACGGATGTGGGCTTATGGTACAGGAAAGTGTAACCCATGAGGAACAGGCGCGACGCCCTTGCGCCATTGGAGCCCCCAGACTTCTGTTTGTGTTAATTGAGGCTATTAAGAGTGACCACCACTTGATGTACCTATTTAGGAAATTTCTTGATCATACACACATACTGGAAGATTGTCCGCACTATTATAGTCATCCAAATCCCACCAACTGGAAGGCCACCAAAAGCACCCAGGTAGAGTTGCTCCCAAGTTTGAAAACTGGGGAAAAAGGACACTTTGACTCGCTTGACAAATGCTCTGCCACAACTCGATAGCAGGGTAAATTGGATTTACACCGATACATTTTACAGTTGCTTAAGAAGACTATGAACTTTAGTGCTGCAAAGAAACAAGTAGTCTCTTCCTACATTTTGAAGGAATGTGAGATACATATACTTAAACCCATTGTCACATAGGTTACTAGCAGAACCGTGACTAAAATCCTGATCTCTTCCCTCCGGTTGCAATGTTCTTTCCCCAGGCTGCTTTCTGTAGACCTGTTTTGTAAGTTACTGGGATATGATGCTAACATGGTGAATTTATACAATAATTAAGCACCTGAAAGTTACTTACCACCTAAAGATTTGGATTTTAAACTGTTTACTTCTGGGGGCCATTCACACAAATTTCAAAGCTCTTGAGAAATTACTTGAGGAAAGTTTAGGAGCAGCAAACTTGGGGGGAAAATCATCTTTTCCCCAAACACGACAACCCTCACTACCTTAACCAATTTTAGCAGTTCACCATCTAAAGCTTCCAGTAACTTTGAATACTGGTGTAACAGCCTGAACAGAAGTGACTCCATTTTGTTAAGACTTTGACTTTAAAAACGTGTTCTCTTCTATAACCCAAACCACATAGCCTGCAGCAAATTGCCAGAATGCAATGACTCGTGCTCTCACGTTGTACACAAATTACTAGAGGGAAAATTATTAATCTAGACGGCCATTCTTTACTAGCTTACTAACCTGATCTTATTTGAGAATAAGAGGAACTGAACCCATGGAGAATGAAGTATGACACTGGTCAACTCCCACCTGGGAAGTTCCTTGACAATTATCTGAAACACACAATCATGTCTGTACGTCCCTGCTTGGTCACCATGAATCAACTTTCCACCACGGGCCCCTATAAAATCGTTTGGCAAACTTGGGAAAGGTCGAGATGGTCTTTGAGACATAAGTGCACCATTTCCCCAGGCTGATTAAAGGCTACCTTTCCTTACACCACACTTGTCTCTCAATTATTGGCTACTGAGCGACAAGCAAACAGACCTTTGGGGGTCTCAGTAACACTGGTAAATCTTTGGCAAACGGACCTTTGGGGGTCTTGGTAATACTGGCAACTTGGTAATTCTTCGACTTCTTTTCCCTTGTCCCTGTAAGCC
Source organism: Cynocephalus volans (assembly GCF_027409185.1). Classification (NCBI taxonomy): domain Eukaryota; kingdom Metazoa; phylum Chordata; class Mammalia; order Dermoptera; family Cynocephalidae; genus Cynocephalus; species Cynocephalus volans. The sequence goes on along the minus strand of NC_084462.1, from coordinate 83,376,620 downwards.
AAGAAACCTATGAATCCTATGGATTCTTTCCTTTTTTTCATATTGCTTTTGGCATTTGACCCCATTTTTTCTATTCCTACTTTTACCGTATTGTTTCAAACTCTCATGTGTCTTCAACAGTCAGGGTTTATGCATTCCTTTCAGATAAAATTCTAAAGTCTAAATCTCCCACTATATAAAAATATTTGTACAAGTGAGACTATGTATGTATGGAAGACAATAATAAAAGGGATACTTTGTGCTGTCTGGGGGTTTCAGGAAAATCCGTTATCAATCACTTTGCTAAGCACATACATACCTGCAGTGAAATTGTTCTTCTGACTACCATAATCTTACTTAACTTCTATACTCTTTAAATGATACCTTAACGGAGCCACTCAGAAGCCAAGAAAGCTCAAAGACAATAACCACAGTCAAGGAACACGGGAACATAAAAATACCTAACTCATACCTCTAACTAATGTGGATGCAGTTTTCCTTCAGTCAAGAAGGGCTGGGAGCAAATCAAGATGGCGGTGGCTGTGACGATTGGCGCAGAGTACCTGAGGTGGAAAAGGCGGCCACTGGGCCTCAGGCAGCCGGGAAACTTGTGGACCTTCCTCTCGCCATCTCTTAAGGGAGGACCGCTGCTGGTGGCCGGTCGTGGGGGATGACCGCCACTTTGCCCTCGGCAGGAGAGGCTGCCTCATTTACAGGCAACAGCTTTGAAGTGTGGAACAGGAAAAGAACTGTTTCGTAGCTGCAAAAGTGAGTCTCGAAACAGGGAACACGGCACCAGGGCTGCTGTGGACGCAGACAGGATCCTGGAGGCCGGGGCTGCGCTGAAGGCGACCAGCTGCCCTATTCAGGATTCGAGGTTTCAGGCCGGCATTAAAGAAGATTCCTGGGAGCGCCCGAGCCGCGCCGTGACTGAACAGCCTGAGGCGGCAGCGGCCAAGAACGGGAAAGGCGACAAACGAGAGGCAGAGAGTGAGCGCCCGACCTAGCACAGCACTGTGAGTGACCCTTGGCCCAGCTCTGTTCGGGGGGCTGACGCCCACCTGGCTCCCGCCTGCAGAACCAGGCCACTCACCGCCCCGGGGCTCCCTCCATTTTCCCAGGTGCAGGCAGCTCCACCCGGCTCGGCCGTCACTGAGCCTCCCACTTGCTTGGCCCGGCGCGGGGCTTTCCGGAGCCTGCGGGCTGGCCTCCCCTCCCACTCCCTCTGCGGTTCTCTGGCGGGGCTGGTGGCGGGGTGCGTCCCTGACCAGTGTCGGGAGGGCAAGGAAGTACGAGCGGGCCGACTGTCACTCCCCCACACCCTGGACTCCGGCCCCCAGTAAACTTCCTGTTACTGGGAGGCAGATACCATCTCTGCGGCCACCAGTTTGGAAAAAAGCCTAACCAATTTCTGGTTGGGAATAGTGTGGTAGGAGAGTTCCCAGGTCCGCTGGAACCTGCCAGAGAGCTGGCTGCAGGCGGGCGCTAGATTCGGTCTATGCCGGGGGGATACAAAGGTGAACAAGACCCGAGAAAGATCTACACAGTGCTACAAAGGCACCCAGAGCGACCGGTCGTCGGTGCCTAACAGAAACCTGGTAGACTTCCTGGGCGAGGCGGTGCCGAGCAGGGTCTTGAAGGCCCAGCTGATAGACGAGGGTGCAGAAGACACGCCCCAGCCCAGCACAGTGCACACAGAGTGGGGAGACGTGTGGCCAGGGAGGCAGAGACTCGACAGAAACCACACACCCGGTGGGGTCGCCACTGCACGATCCAACAGCCTGGGCCAGAGCACACGGAACAGGGAGAAGTCCTGCATAGGAAGTGAAAGCTCAACAGAGATCACACACCCTGTGGTACGTGATCCACCAGCCCAGCAGAGTCCAAGCTGACCAGAAAGGTGGCTCCACGGAGAAGCCCAAGACCCGAGGCAACCACACACACAAGGCACTAGAGGCCAACTGAGCAGTCACGGAGGGAGCCATACGAAATTGGCAACCACAGCAACATCCTAGTTAGTCATTAGTCTCAAACCGGTGGACTGTGAAACCCCCGGCCACAATGAATAAACACCAAAAAAAAAGATACCAGAAATACAAAAAATCAAGAAAGTACACCACCAAAAGTTAATAAATCTCAAACTCTAGATCTTATAGAACAAGAAGCCCTTGAAATGACTGACAAGGAATTTCGAGTGATAATTCTAAAGAAACTGAATGAGATACAAGAAAACTCAGCTAGACATCATGATGAAATGAGGAAAAGTATACAGGATCTGAAAGAGGAAATGTACAAGGAAATCAATGTCCTGAAAAAAAATGTAGCAGGACTTGCTGAACTGAAGAACTTATTCAGTGAAATGAAAAACACAACGGAGAGTTTAACCAGCAGGCTTGTCGAAGTTGAAGAGAGAATCTCTGAACTTGAAGATGGGCTGTTTGAAATAACACAAGCAGACAAAAAGAAAGAAAAAAGAATCAAGGACATTGAAGAAAATCTGAGAGAGATATCAGACAACCTTAAGCGCTCAAATATCCGAGTCATGGGTATTCCAGAAGGGGAGGAAAATGGAGATTCCATAGAAAACATATTCAACAAAATAGTGGCAGAAAACTTCCCAGGTATAGGAAAAATCACAGATCTTCAGATCCAGGAAGCTCAACGATCTCCAAATGTATTCAACCCAAAAAGACCTTCTCCAAGACATGTCATCGTCAAATTGGCAAAACTCAGAGACAAAGAGAGAATCTTAAAAGCTGCAAGAGAGAAGCGTCAAATCACCTATAAGGGAGCCCCAATCAGGTTAACATCAGACTTCTCATCACAAACCCTAAAAGCTAGAAAGGAATGGGATGATATTTTCAAAATACTAAAACACAAAGATTGCCAGCCAAGAATACTCTACCCTGCAAGACTATCCTTCCAAAATGAAGGGCAAATAGCATATTTCTCAGACAAACAAAAACTGCGGGAGTTCACTACCAAACGACCACCCTTACAAGAAATCCTCAAGGGAGTACTGGGTTTGGTTCCTGAAAAATAACTACCACTGCCATAAAAACCCAAGAAAAATCTAAACCCACTAGTATAATAAAAATGGCATTCATGAAGAGAAAACAAGCAAACAAAAACACTATCTACAACCTAAGGAACCAACAAACACAGAAAACAAACAGTAAATCAGAAAGCAAGGAACAAAAGACACCTAAGACAACCAAACAACCAATAAAATGCTAGGAATAAATCAACACCTTTCAATAACAACTCTTAATGTAAAAGGCTTAAATTCCCCAATTAAAAGACACAGACTGGCTGACTGGATCAAAAAGCAGGACCCAACTATATGCTGCCTACAAGAGACCCACCTCACCCATAAAGATTCACACAGGCTAAGAGTGAAAGGATGGAAAAAGATTTACCATGCAAACAGAAAAGAAAAACGAGCTGGAGTAGCTATTCTTATATCGGACAAAATAGACTTTAAACTAAAAACCATAAAAAGAGACAATGAGGGACACTACTTAATGATAAAAGGACTGATCCATCAAGAAGACATAACAATCATAAATATGTACGCACCCAATGTTGGAGCAGCCAGATTTATAAAACAAACTCTATTAGACCTAAAGAAGGAAATAGACACTAATACCATAATAGCAGGGGACCTGAACACCCCACTGTCAATATTAGACAGATCATCTAGGCAAAGAATCAATAGAGAAACACAAGATCTAAACAAGACTCTAGACCAATTGGAATTGGCAGATATCTACAGAACATTCCCCCCAACAACCTCAGAATATTCATTCTTCTCATCAGCACATGGATCATTCTCCAGGATAGATCACATATTAGGTCACAAATCAAGTCTCAATAAATTCAAAAACATTGGAATTATCCCATGTATTTTCTCAGACCACAATGGATTAAAACTAGAAATTAATAACAAACGAAACTCTGGAAACTATACAAACACATGGAAATTAAACAGCATTCTACTTAATGACATATGGGTCCAAGAAGAAATCAAGCAGGAAATCAAAAAATTTCTTGAAACTAATGAAAACAATGATACATCATACCAAAACCTGTGGGATACTGCAAAAGCAGTATTGAGGGGAAAATTTATTGCATTAAACGCTCACTTCAGAAGAATAGAAAGATGGCAAGTGAACAACCTAACACTTCACTTTAAAGAACTAGAAAAACAAGAACAATCCAAACCTAAAGTTAGCAGACGGAAAGAAATCATTAAGATCAGAGCAGAACTGAATGAAATTGAAAACCAAAAAACAATTCAAAAGATCAATGAATCAAAAAGTTGGTTTTTTGAAAAGATAGATAAAATTGACAAACCATTAGCATGGCTAACAAAAAAAGAAGAGAGAAGATTCAAATAACAAAAATTAGAAATGAAAAAGGCGATATTACAACTGATTCATCTGAAATACAAGGAATCATTCGAGACTACTATAAACAACTATACGCCAACAAATTTGAAAACCTGGAGGAAATGGATAAATTTCTGGACACACAAAAGCTCCCAAAACTGAACCATGAAGACATAGAAAATTTGAACAGACCAATAACAATAAAGGAGATCGAAGCTGTTATCAGAAGGCTCCCAACAAAGAAAAGCCCAGGACCAGATGGAGTCACAGCAGAATTTTACCAACCATTCAAAGAGGAATTGACACCGATTCTTTACAAACTATTCCAAAAGATCGAAATGGACGCAAATCTCCCAAACTCATTCTATGAAGCAAACATCATCCTGATACCAAAACCAGGTAAAGATATAACCAAAAAAGAAAACTACAGGCCGATATCCTTGATGAATATAGATGCAAAAATGCTCAATAAAATACTAGCAAACAGAGTACAGCAACACATACATAAAATTATTTACCACGATCAAGTGGGATTCATCCCAGGGATGCAAGGTTGGTTCAACATACGCAAATCAATAAATGTGATACACCATATTAATAAACTCAAACACAAGGACCATATGATCATCTCTATAGATGCTGAAAAAGCATTTGATAAAGTTCAGCACTCATTCATGACAAAGACCCTCTATAAGTTAGGTATAGAGGGAAAGTATCTCAACATAATTAAAGCCATATATGCCAAACCCACTGCCAATATCATCCTGAATGGGCAAAAGCTGAAAGCTTTTCCTTTAAGAACAGGAACTAGACAAGGATGCCCACTCTCACCACTCCTATTCAACATACTGTTGGAAGTACTAGCCAGAGCAATCAGAGAAGTGAAGGAAATAAAGGGCATGCAGATTGGAAAAGATGAAGTCAAACTGTCCCTGTTTGCAGATGACATGATCCTATATATCAAACAGCCTAAAACCTCTCCAAAATCTCTTGGAATTGATAAATGATTTCAGCACAGTAGCAGGATACAAAATCAACACACAAAAATCAGTAGCATTTCTTTTCTCCAATAGTGAACATGCAGAACGAGAAATCAAGAAAGCCTGCCCATTTACAATAGCCACCAAAAAAATAAAATACTTCGGAATTGAGTTAACCAAGGGTGTGAAAAATCTCTATAATGAGAACTACAAACCACTGCTGAGAGAAATTAGAGAGGATACAAGAAGATGGAAAGATATCCCATGCTCTTGGATTGGAAGAATCAACATAGTGAAAATGTCCATACTACCCAAAGTGATATACAAATTTAATGCAATCCCCATCAAAATTCCAAAGACATTTTTCTCAGAAATGGAAAAAACTATCCAGACATTTATATGGAACAATAAAAGACCACGCATAGCCAAAGCAATGCTGAGCAAAAAAAATAAAGCTGGAGGCATAACACTACCTGACTTTAAGCTATACTACAAAGCTATAATAACCAAAACAGTATAGTACTGGCATAAAAACAGACACACTGATCAATGGAATAGAATAGAGAATCCAGAAATCAACCCACACACTTACTGCCATCTGATCTTTGACAAAGGCACCAAGCCTATTCACTGGGGAAGGGACTGCCTCTTCAGCAAATGGTGCTGGGATAACTGGATATCCATATGCAGGAGAATGAAACTAGATCCATACCTCTCACCGTATACTAAAATCAACTCAAAATGGATTAAGGATTTAAATATACACCCTGAAACAATAAAACTTCTTAAAGAAAACATAGGAGAAACACTTCAGGAAATAGGACTGGGTACAGACTTCATGAATACAACCCCAAAAGCACGGGCAACCAAAGGAAAAATAAACAAATGGGATTATATCAAACTAAGAAGCTTCTGCACAGCAAAAGAAACAATTAACAGAGTTAAAAGACAACCAAAAGAGTGGGAGAAAATATTTGCAAAATATACATCAGACAAAGGATTAATATCCAGAATATATAAGGAACTCAAACAACTTTACAAGAAGAAAACAAGCAACCCAATTAAAAAATGGGCAAAAGAGCTAAGTAGGCATTTCTCTAAGGAAGATATACAAATGGCCAACAGACATATGAAAAAATGCTCAACATCACTCAGCATCCGGGAAATGCAAATCAAATCCACATTGAGATACCATCTAACCCCAGTTAGGATGGCTAAAATCCAAAAGACTCTGAACGATAAATGCTGGCGAGATTGCGGAGAAAAAGGAACTCTCATACATTGTTGGTGGGACTGCAAAATGGTGCAGCCTCTATGGAAAAGGGTATGGAGGTTCCTCAAACAATTGCAGATAGATCTACCATACGACTCAGCTATCTATCCCACTGTTGGGAATATACCCAGAGGAATGAAAATCATCAAGTCGAAGGTATACCTGTTCCCCAATGTTCATTGCAGCACTCTTTACAATAGCCAAGAGTTGGAACCAGCCCAAATGCCCATCATCAGATGAGTGGATACGGAAAATGTGGTACATCTACACAATGGAATACTACTCAGCTATAAAAACGAATGTAATACTGCCATTTGCAACAACATGGATGGACCTTGAGAGAATTATATTAAGTGAAACAAGTCAGGCACAGAAAGAGAAATACCACATGTTCTCACTTATTGGTGGGAGCTAAAAATTAATATATAAATTCACATACACACACAGACACACACACACACACAAAAAAAAAAACAAACCGGGGGGGGGGAGAAGATATAACAACCAGAATTACTTGAAGTTGATAAGACAAGCAAACAGAAAGGATATTGTTGGGGGAGGGGGGGGGAGGGAGATGGGAGGGAGGTTTTGGTGATGGGGAGCAATAATCAGCCACAATGTATATTGACAAAATAAAATTAAAAAAAAAAAAGAAAGAAAAAAAAAGGAAAGAAAGAAAAAAAAACAGGAAAGGACATCCAAAATAAATAAATAAATAAATAAATAAATGATACCTTAACAAAAACTTGACAAGTTTTATTACTGAATCATTAAATCAGCTGATACCAATTTAAAACATCATTAATTTTTTAGAAATTCTTTCATGACTTATGTACTTATCTAAACAGTGTTTCACAAACTTTGAAATTAATTCAAGCTTAAAATCTTAAACTGTACTTCTTATTAGATTTAAAAAACAAAAAGTTCTAATCTAACCCGTGGATAAATAGAAACTTGATATATGGCAAAGGTGGCTGTGCACATAAGTGGGGAAATGCAAAGAATGGAATGTTTGTTGAATCCATGGTGCTGGGAGAAACAATTACCATATGGAAAAAATGAGATTGGATCTCTCTACGCATATAGTGTCACACACACAAAAAATGAATTTCAGATGAACCAAAGACATAAAAGTTTGAAACTAAAAAAAAAAAAAATCCCTGTATGATCTTGAAGACAGAAAGGATTTCTTAAATATGACATAAAAAGCACTAACCATGAAGGAAAAAGATTGAAAATTTAAAGTACAATTAAGAACTCATGTTCACCAAAAGACACACAAAGAATGTTAAAATATCTGGAAATGTATATATATGTATATAAAATATCGATTCCGTTCAGCCACAGCTGTCCCTGTGGTTGAACAAGTTGAGTTCATTACTCATTGAGCAAGAGAGAAAACACACCATGAGCTGTCTCAGTAGGAGGGTGTTAGAACTTGGGGGAAAGCCCAAGGGAGAGTGTTCCCTCTAGATTGGATACTTTCAGAAAGCAAGGATAATTTTATTGATGGGGTTCAGGACATGCTACCCCAAAATATAACATTGACATATTGAATATTTTAAGCTGAAGGAATCTGAGAAGGTTCTCTGACCTCCCCTGCCCTCCACCCCTTCTCCCCTGAAGTACGTCATAAGACCTTCATGTGAGAAGTGCCCTCTCTAGTTCCAAAGGAAAGGAGCGTCCTTATCTTATAACGAGAGGAATCTGAACAAACAGGCCTTGCTAACTTCTTCCCAATTTACTACACTTAGCTCATACCCTTCGTTCTATCACACTTTTTCACAACTTCTTATCAAACCTAGCATAAAAACTCTCAGGTTTAACCATTTCTTTGGTTCTTCATTTCCTTATGGAGGCTCCCACATCATGTAAAACTTATATTAAATAAATCTGCATGCTTTTCTCCTGCTAATCTGTCTTTTGTTACAGGGACCCTAGCCAAGAACTTAGGTTTTGGGAAAATAGAATAATTTAATCAGGCCCCCTCACCTTAGGTACAATTGGGGGTGATGTGGCACATTCTTTGTAAGCAAATTGTGTGTGGGGGGGTGGAGTTATTGCACATACACAGTGCCGCTGCTTGGCTGGTGTCTGCCTCAGGTGTCTGCACCACATGCAGCCATGCTCTTCAACCTACAGCTTCCAAGACCTGTTTGCTAGTTACCTTGCTCATAGACCTGCGTGTGAGGGGTCTGGTGGCCCAGCCTGGCATGCGAGGGGTATGGCAACTCAGCCTGGCGTGAGAAGGGTTTGTGACCCAGTCTGTGAATGGGCTTGAGGGGTCTGTGAGCTCTAGACCCAGCCCTAGCATGACAATTGGCCCAGTCAGCAGGATTACAGGCAAGTAAAAGAGCATGACAATTGGTGTAGTCTAAGACAAGATTCTGAGAGGAAAAGGAGCCAAAAGCCCTTGGAAGAAGGAGTAAATATGGCTACTTCTGAATATGCTCTGCCCTATGGCCAACTTCCTTTTGACCAGGATCTGGCTGCTGCTCACTGTATTGCTGCCTTGCATAGACCAGGAGCTATAGCAGAAAACCCTTTGGGAGGGGGAGGAAATGAGCTATCCTTGAGCATTTGGTGCCTGGTGGCCAATTTTCAGCTGACCGGAGCCTGGCTGCTGCTGACTATGCTGCAAACTGATAGAGATTTGCAGCAGAAAGCAGAGTTGTTGGAAGCACAGATGAATGTCCTGGAGGACGACGTGCAGCAACTGGCCACTCCTGCCCCTAACATCAGGGAGGACGACCAACCCAGTGGTGAATTGGGGGGAACCATGCATCTCCAGGCACAACCTGTTGTGCATGAGAAATTGAAACACGATCAGTGTATGGGACCAGATGGACAACCGGTGGGCGATCCACAGGTGACCTGGTTCTCTACCTATGTCCCATATTCCCAGGTTGAACTGGTTGCTTGGGAAGACAATTCAGGCAGAAACATGGGGAGACCCTGACTGCTTGGCTGTTGTGGTTATGGGACCTAGGGGTGGATAGTGTGATGTGCTCTGGTGAGGAGGTGGAGAAGTTGGTCTCCATTACCATACACCCTTCTCTGAGGCAGCAGCTGCAGAATAGCTGCAGATATGCACAAGGGCCAAGTAATCAATCACTCCTTGATGCACTGGGTGAATGCAGCTGCCCAAACCATGTGGGCAAATGCTGGAGAACTGCCCAAGATTGTTAGTAAATGGCAAATGTATGCTGAGCTGGACCAAATCATTCGAGAGCTGAGGATGTGGCAGTCCATATTTAATGTGAACACTCGTGGCCCAGACAATGAAAACTTTATAGGCAGAGTGAGAGACATAGTGCTGTGAAATGCCCCGTCAATGTCCTTTGGGTCACTGATGGCCATACTGGCCCCATACATTGGTCATCTTGTACATGAGGTAATGACCATGATAGCCAGCCTGGGTGAAGTAGAGGATAGAAGACAAGCAAAGGGGTCCAAAAGGTGGCTAAGACCAAACCCCCAAGAAATGCTCAAGATTTTATCCCAAAGGGACCAAGCAAGACTAGCCATAAGCAGATGTGGCTTGACTTGCTTGCAGCAGGGGTTCATAAAAAGAAAATTAACTGGCAGCCAAATGCAGTCCTGTTTGCTTTGTGGCAGCAATTGTGCCCTGCACATGTTTCACCAAACATCCAGAAACAGGTAGCAAGGTATGCTCAGTGGATTTAAAAGACTTTTGGGGCCGAGCCCGTGGCGCACTCGGTAGAGTGCTGCGCTGGGAGTGCAGCTACGCTCCCGCCGCGGGTTCGGATCCTATATAGGAATGACCGGTGCACTCACTGGCTGAGTGCCGGTCACGAAAAAATGACAAAAAAAAAAAAAAAACCTTTTTGGTGCTCCCGAGGAGGTGGATGAACTGTTCCATTTTGATTAGGGAACAGGCCAAGGTACTCATCTTTTGGGGGCAGGTGAGGACCAGAGGTCTCATGTTGAATTGGCAACATATTGGTTGAAGACAAATGTGCAGCATGTTTTGGCATTGGTGGATATAGGTGCAGAATGTAGCCCGATATATGGCAATCCAGATAAATTTCCAGAGGCCACCATTTGTATAGATGGCTAGGGAGGACATACTACTGAGGTCAAAGCTGTATCATTGCCATTGGGCATAGGAAGGTTACTTCCTCATGTATATACTGTATATATATTCCCTGTAGCTGAATACATCTTAGGTATGGATGTTCTTTATGGTTTGCACCTGTAAACAACAGTTGGAGAGTTTCGGCTGCGAATACAGACAGTAAAGCCTGTGTAACAAGGATATGCTAAACATGACCTACAGGTGTTACCCAAGCCAAGACGTGTAGTTAATGTAAAGCAGTATCATCTACCAGGAGGACATGAAGAGATAGATGCCACTATATTGGATTTAGAAAAAGTTGGCATTATTCATCTGGCCCAGAGCCCATTTAATGCTCCAGTATGGCCAGTGAAAAAGCCTGATGGTACCTGGAGAATGACTGCAGATTATTGAGAACTGAACAAAGTAGTGCCTCCTTTGCATGCAGCTGTGCCTTCAGTTCATGACTTGATGGATCAGCTGACGACTCAGCAGGGGACTTATCACTATGTATTGGACCTTGCAAATGCTTTTTTCTCTATTCCAATCTCAGCTGATAGCCAAGATCAGTTCGCCTTCACATGTGAAGGAAGACAGTGGACCTTTCAAGTATTGCCCCAAGGTTATCTGCATAGCCCAACCATCTGTCATGGTTTGGTGGCTGGGGACCTAGCCAAGTGGACTAAGCCCAGCACAGTTACAATGTTTCACTACATCGATGACGTGTTACTAACCTCTTATTCTCTTGCAGATGTAACCCAGGCAGCTCCAACGCTGCTAAGTCATTTGGAACAATATGGGTGGGCAGTGAACACAGCCAAAGTACAAGGACCTGGGCTGTCAGTCAAATTCCTGGAAGTGGTCTAGTTGGGTAAGATGAATGTCATCCCAGAAGCTATTATAGATAAGATACAAGCATACCCTCAACCCACAACTGTAGCTCAGCTACAGACTTATTAGTGACTTATGGGGTATTAGAGAGCTTTTGTGCCCCATATGGCTCAAATGGCATGCCCACTGTATGCATTGACAAAGAAAGGAGCCCTCTGGGATTGGACTGAGAAAGTAGAACAAGCTTATCGGGCTACAAAAAGGGCAATACAGCAAATACAAGCTTTACAAGTGGCCAACCCCACTAAGCCTTTTGAGTTAGACATACATATCACCCAGGAGGGGTTAGGATAGGGTTTGTGGCAGAGACAAGACCTATTCCACACACCTGTAGGATTCTGGTCTCAGCTCTAGAAGGTGCTGAAGTGCATCCTAATAGAAAAGCAGTTAGCAGCTGTGTATTCTGCCTTAATGGCCACTGAAGCTATCACAGGAACTGACAAAGTCCTAGTAAGGATGACATACCCCATAATGGGTTGGCTGTGCATGTGGGCCACCAACCGTAAAATGGGCATTGCTCAGACTCCCACCCTGTCTAAATGGGGAGCATATATAGAACAAAGGAGCAGTGTATCAATGAGTCCTCTGTCCAAAGAGTTGCAAACTGTGCTAGGCCCAGTAGAGGTTGTGGAGGAAACTTTGACACAACCGTTACTCAAGGAGGTGGAGGCTACACCTTTCCATGAGGGACAAGGATCTATCACAGAGCAAGCTTGGTATACAGATGGCTTTAGCATGGGACCTTCAGCATCGTGGACAGGTGCTGCTGTCCATCCCTTAACAGATACCATGTGGTATGACAATGGCACAGGGCAAAGCAGTCAATGAGCTGAATTAAGAGCAATATGGATGGTGATAAAAAATGAGCCTGGGCCATTAACCATCTGTACTGACAGCTGGGCTTTGTACAAAGGTTTAACCTTTGGGTTTCTACTTGGAAGTATCAGCAGTGGATGATAGGCCACTGACCCCTGTGAGGACAAGCCATGTGGCAAGAGTTATAGGAATTGGGGCATGAGAAAGAAGTAACTCTTTTCCATGTCACAGGAAACTTCCCCTTAGCTAGTCCAGGAAATGATGAAGCCGATGCCTTGGCTAATGTAAGATGGCTGGAGAGAGCCCCAGCTACTGATGTAGCCCAGTGGTTACATTGATGAATGCAGCATGCTGGCAGTAAAACCATGTGGATGGCGGCACAAAGATGGGCCTTGTCTATAAAATGGGAAGATGTAGTGAATGCCTGTCATGCTTGTCCAGTGTGTGCTCAAGAGAGTCCACACCCCCGGAGGGTGCCCCATACAGATGGGCAAATAACTCGAGGAATGTGCCCCTGACTTGATGGCAAGTATACTTTGTTGGACCACTGCCAAGGTCAGAGAATTTCAGATACATCTTCACTGCTGTTGAACAGCTACTGGTCTTCTGTTTGTATGGCCTTGCAAGGCACTGAATAGCCTTATGGCTATGTACGGTCGGCCTATAGTCATAGAGAGTGATAATGGAACCCACTTTACTGGACATGAGGTTCAGAGGTGGGCCTCCCAGTTGTCCATTCAGTGGAAGTTACATGTGCCATATCATCCCCAGGCAGTGGGAATGATTGAACGGTACAATGGTCTTAAAAAAGGGACTAAGGCTATCTATCCAACCCCCATCCCTGAAGGAGTGGACACAGCGATTGTGGCCAACAGTCAGAATTCTAAATGAGAGACCCCTCAAGGGCAGACCCTCTCCAGTGGAAGCTCTGTTGCATAGGGCTGCAGCACCTATACAGCTGCAAATCACTACTAAAGATAAGCTTTTGAAGCCAGGATATGGTAAGAATGGAAATATTCTCTTACTGGTCGCAACCTGTTTGCAACAGGGACAGACAGTACAACGGGAATGGCCTTGGAGAATAAAAGCCCCCTATATACGCTGGGTAGATCTAATAGGGCCTTGGGGAAAAGGATTAGAGGAAGACTTGCAAGTTTCACCTTGGGTGACAGGTACTTGGCCTCCTCGAGTAAAGGTAACATTGCCTGGAACAGATAAGCACTTTATTCCAAAGGGCACATTTGTATTATCATTACAGCCAATTATGAGTTCCCCTATACTGTTACATGTAGAACCTACAGATCCAAAAGTGTGAGCAGATAAAGTATGGTATCATAAGCCAGGTAAGATACCTATTCTTGCAACCATCCTTTCTCAGGATGGCAAACTGGCATGTATCTTACCAAAGGGGCAAGAATTTCCCCTAATAGTACCAATAACTCTTCTGTCTTTTTGCCCATAGTGTTCTGGCTGCAGGCACTGCACCAGAGTCGTGTGATCAATGTTGGCCTACTGAATGTGCATTGAACTTCCCATCAGTATGACTGCAGGATTCCCATGGAGGATCACACCAATGGTGACTACTAACTGGACATATGTGGCTGATAATTAAAAGGACAGAACTATAAGCCTTTAGGCATATTGAATGGAAAATAGGTTATGTAAATGTAAGGGTCATTTATCCTCGCTAAGAGAACATCACAGAAGATTCTGAACGTGTAGATTGTACGGTGAGGGACCCTAAGGGGTGGATTGTTGGGAAAATAAGATAATTTAATCAGGCCCCCTTGCCTTAGGTACAGTTGGGGGTGGCATGGCACATTCTTTGCAAGCAAATTGTGTGGGGGGTGGAGTTAATGCACATGTGCAGCACCATGGCTTGGCTGGCGTCTGCTTCAGGCACCTGTGCTGCGCATGCACGGCCATGCTCTCCAACCTATGGCTTCCAAAGACCTGTTTGCCAGTTACCTAGCTCACAGACCTGCGTGTGAGGGGGCTGGTGACCCAGCCTGGTGTGAGAAGGGTTTGTGACCCAGTCTGTGAATGGGCTTGAGGGGTCTGTGAGCTATAGGCCCAGCCCTAGCACAACAGAAGGGTAGAAAGAAAAGATTTTTTCCTCCCCAACATGACTTGGTAAAGAAGTATCTGTTGCTCATCTTATCCAGAAAAAGCAATGTCTGTTCTTTTATGGATGTCACAATGACCTTGCTTTTATCTGTGCTTAGACAAAATTATGAAGTGGCCTTATTTTCTCTCATTTTATTGTGGTCTCAGAGTAGTTTTCTCTCAGACTGGTACTCTGTGAGATTGTTTATATCCAACAGAAGAACAGGATGTCTAGCTGTAAGTGCTAGGTCTGCTTCTAAATGTCAGGGGCTGCACTTTTTTCCTCTTTCTCAATAATCGACAAAGAGAACATATAAACAAAATACATAAAGAAAAAGAAACACAGTCCCACAGGAAAATGGGCAAATTGACATGATCTTATTAATGTGAATACCTACTTATTTTATAACTAGCGACTCCACTCTTATGTATATACATGAGAGATTTCCAATGAGTTCCTAGGTGATGCTGAAGCTTTGCAAACCACTGCCCTAGAATAGGGTTTCTCAGCCTCAACACTATTGACATTTTAGGCTGGATAATTCTGTACATGATACTTCGAAAAGTTCATGGAAAGATTTGTATTATCTTTTAATTCTGTTTTCCATGAACATTTTGAAGCAGACTTATATGGCTTAGGTAATTTTATTTGCTCATGAAATAGTTTAGGCTGTCCTGTGCATTATAGGATGTTTAGCAGCATCTACCCATTCAGTGCTATCCACTCGATCCCCGGATACAGTAATAAAAATGTCTCCAGATATTGCCAAATATCCCCTGGGTTGGAGGGTGGGAGTAGCAAAATCGTCCCCATTTGAGAATAACTGCTCTAGAAAAGTTTTGGTCATGTACACTGGGAGATATTTATAGGTTTTCATAGCAGCTTCATAGCAAAATGAAAATAAGCCAAACATCTCTCAATAGGTATACACACACAACAGAATGTCATACAATAATAAAAGTGAGTGTAAGTATACACTGGATGGATGAGTGAAAAAAGCAAGTTAAATAAAATCCCTAAGGAACAATGCCATTTTTATAAAACTTTAAAGCAAAGGAAACTAATCTATGGGATAAGGATTTCGATGTATGTGGTCAAACTATAAAGGAAAGTAAGGTGCTAGAAAGGATAGCAGTTATTAACTCTAAGGTGAAGGTCATGCAAGTGGGACTCTTTTTGGAAGCCCAAAGAGCTGATTACCACATAGTTACACTCTATGAATTAAGACATAGGTTCTCAGAGTGTGGTCCTCCCCATCACCACCAGCAATACCACCATCATCTGGGGATTTGCTAGACATACACATTCCCAAGCCCCTTCTAGACCTATTGAACCAGGAATTCTGGAGGTGAGGCCAAGCAATATGTGTTTTAAC
Organism: Cynocephalus volans; assembly: GCF_027409185.1. Taxonomy (NCBI): domain Eukaryota; kingdom Metazoa; phylum Chordata; class Mammalia; order Dermoptera; family Cynocephalidae; genus Cynocephalus; species Cynocephalus volans. The sequence goes on along the minus strand of NC_084462.1, from coordinate 83,360,730 downwards.
AAGCCCACCAAGTAATTCTGATACACACCAAAGTTTGAGAGCCACTAGGTTAAGGAATAGATTTTATGGGGTAAAGGGGAAACTTGCAAAGCCAAGAAAAAACACAGGTTCCCTATTATTCCATCATCCCAAGGATAAGCACACTGGGGCCAGGGCACTCTGAGAGATCCGCAGCATGGGTTTGCATTGTAGTAGAGGAATCCCATCCCTTTTTTCGCTATTCCTTTCTTACAGGGCAAACATGAAATAAACCTTGTCAGTAGGGAAAATAATAGGGCACCAGGCAGTCTCAGTTTATTTACAGGAGTTGTCTGAGAAAACCTACTCAGTATCTGAGGACCTTGGATCACATGGAAAATTGTAGTTGGAAGAAACAACCAGTCCCATGAGAAGCTGAGCTCAGATGCAGCTCTTTCCACTGCAAGCCAGAAGCTCCAGGTCCCACTGGCTGATTGCCTAGGAAAGCCCCGAGAGAACACCCCAGGGCATATTTGTTTGATTTTGTTCATTGCATTAAAGCATGTGATCAGAGAGCATCAAAGACATTGCCAAGTTGTTGGGGCTTTTTCTCTCTCTCTTTAATTCTGAGCAATAGATTTATACTTATTCATTTTATGATTGATAACTTACATATACAAATACAAATAATATATATTTTGTGTGAAATAAATATTACAAGATTAAAGTAAAATTTTAGAAAGAAGCTCCATAGTAGAGGAGTACCCTTACTTGTCGCATATTGTGAGGCACATAGGAAGTGAAAATATACATTATGAAGCATTATGATTTATTATTTCTAACCTAAAATTAATAATTAACTATAATTGTATTTATTTTGATAGTCAAATTTTCAAATTTGGCCATTGGGAAACATTTTTAGAAAATTAAATAACTGTTATCTGCTTGAACAAGTCTAATAGGAAAAATCATCAAGAATTATACCGTATATATATATATATATATATATATATATATATATTATTGAAACATAATTGATTGTACATATCTGTTGGATACAGCATTGAATGTCAATACCTGTGTGCGAGATGTGATGCACAAATCAGGATAATTAGTATATTCAGCATTACACAATGTAATCATTTTTTGTGGCCCTACCAAATTCTTGCTAAACACCCTCCCTCCCCACCTCCCCCTTTCCCACCTCTTCGTTCTATTCATTCCTTTTGAAAGTTCAAAGAATTATTGTAATTGCTTTTTTTCTTTCTTTCTTTTTCTTTCTCTTTCTTTCTCTCTTTCTCTCTCTCTCTTTCTTTCTTTCTTTCTTTCTTTCTTTCTTTCTTTCTTTCTTTCTTTCTTTCTTTCTTTCTTTCTTTCTTTCTGTCCTTCTTTCTTTCACTCCCACTTATGAGTGAGGACATGTGGTTTCTCTTTCTGTGCCTGTTTTATTTCACTTAATTTTCTCTAAGTTCACCCGCATTGCTGCAAATGGCAGAATTTCATTTTTTTTTGTGGCAGAGTAGCATTCCATTGTGTATATACAACACATTTTCCTTATACAGTCACCAGTTGATGGACATTTAGGTTGGTTTCAACTCCTGGCTACTGTAAATAGAGCTGTAATAAACATGGGAGTGTAGGTATCCCTTTGACATGATGATTGTCATCCTTTTGGGTATATACCCAGCAGTGGGACTGCTGGATCATATGGCAGCTCAAACCTGTAGTTGTCTGAGGAACGTCCATACTGTTTTCCATAATAGCAGAACTAATTTACAGTCCCACCAACAGTGTAGGAGGGTTCCCCTTTCTCCACATCCTCACCAACATTTGTTATTCTCTGTCTTTCTGATAATAGCCAGTCTAACTGGGGTGAGATGATATCTCAGTGTGATTTTGATTTACATTTCCCTGATGCTTAGTAATTTTGAGCATTTTTTCATGTGTCTGTTGGCCATTTGTATACCTTCCTTTGAGAAATGCTTATTCAGCTGCCTTGCCCATTTTTTAACTGGGTTACTTGATTTCTTGCTGTTAAGTTGTTTGAGTTCCTTATATATTCTGGGCATTAATCTCTTGTCAGATGCATTCTGTAGGTTGTCTTTTCACTCTATTAACTGTTTCTTTTGCTGTGCAGAAGCTTTTTAGTTTGATATAATCCCACTTGTTTATTTTTTATTTTGTTGCCTGTGCTTTTGGGGTCTTATTCATAGAGTCTGCCCAGTCATACATCCTAAAGTGTTTCCTCTATGTTTTCTTCTAAGAGTTTTATAGCTTCACATCTTATATTTAAGTCTTTAACCCATTTTGAGTTGATTTGGTATATGGTGAGAGGTATGGGTCTGGTTTTATTTTTCTACATATGGATGTCCAGTTTTCCCAGCACCATTTATTGAAGAGGGAGTCTTTTCCCCAGTGTATGGTCTTGGCACCTTTGTCAAAGATCAGTTGGCTGTAAGAATGTGTGTTGATTTCTAGGTTCTCTATTCTGTTCCATTGGTCTGAATGTCTGTTTTTATGCCTGTGCCATGCTGTTTTGATTACCATAGCTTTGTAGTATAATTTGAAGTCAGGTCATGTAATGCCTCTGGCTTTATTTTTTGCTCAGGATTGCTTTGGCTATTTGGGGTCTTTTGTTGTTCCATATGAATGTTAGAATTATTTTTCTATTTATGTGAAGAATGTCATTGGTATTTTGATGGGGATTGCACTGAATCTGTAGATTGGTTTGACATACTCTGTAAATATAAATCTAAGATATCTTTCTTCCATTCTGTAGGTTACTTATTCACTTTATTGACAGTGTCCCTGGCTGTGCAGAAGCTTTTGATAATAGAATAGCTACTATTAAAGTAGAATTTCATGTGCTTAATAAAGAGGATTAGTAAGAGGAGAAAAAGACTCTGTATAGTGAAAGCAATCTTGAACAAAAAGAACAAAGTTGGAGGCATCACAATTCCTGATTTCAAAATATACTATAAAGCTATAGTAACCAAAACACGATGGTACTGTCATAAAAACAGGCAAATTGACCAGTGAAATATAATAGAGAGCCCAGAAATAATCCCATGCACTTACAGCCAACAGACTTTCTACAAAGGTGCCAAAAATATCCAATTGGGAAAGGACATCCTCTTCAAAAAATGGTGCTGGGGAAACTGGATATACACATGCAGAAGACTGAAATTAGATCCCTATCACTCACCACACACAAAAATTAACTCAAAATGAATCAAAGATCTAAATTTAAGACCTGGAACCTTGAAACTACCAGAAGAAAACACTGGAGAAACACTACATGAAATGGGATTGGGCAGCACTTTTTTGAGCAAGACTAGATAGGCACAGACAACTAAAGCAAAAATACATAAATGGAACTACATCAAACTAAAAAGCTTCTGCACAGCAAAGGACACTGTCAACAAAGTGAAGAGACAGTCTACGGAATGGGAGAATGTGTTTGACAACCACAGACAGGGGCTAATATCCAGAATACATAAGGAACTTAAAAAACTCAACAGCAAAAAATTAAATAAATAAATAACCCAATTTTAAAAACTGGCAAAGGACCTGAACAAACATTTCTCAGAAAAAGACATACAAATGGCCAACAGGCACATGAAAGAAATGCTCAACATCACTAATCATCAGAGAAATGCAAATTAAAACCAGACTAATATATCATCTCAATCCAGTTAGAATGGCTATTATCAACTAGACAAAAAATAACAAATACTGGCAAGGATGCTGAGGAAAAGGAATTCTCCTGCTTTGCTGGTGGGAGTGTAAATTGGTACAGCCACTGTAGAAAACAGTATGGAGTTTCCTCAGTGAACTAAAAATAGATCTACTCTATAACCCACCTGTCCTATTACTAGGTATATACAAAAAGGCAATAAAATCAATATATCAAAAAGACTCTTGCACTCCCATGTTCATCACAGCACTGTTCACAATAGCCAAGAGTTGGAAGCAACCTAAATTTCCATCAGTGGATGAAGTGATAAAAAAAACTGTGCTATATATACAGAATGGAGCTCTACTCGTCTATTACAAGAAAATGATATCCTGTCATTTGCAGTAACATGGATGGAACTGGAAACCATCATGTTAAGTGAATTAAGTCAGGCACAAAAAGACAAATACTACATGATATCACTCATATGTGGAATCTAAAAAAAAAGTCATTGTCATAGAAATAGAGAGTAGAATAATAGTTACCAGAGGTGGAGGAGGGGCGGAGGAAAAGTAGTGGACTAATGAGTACAAAACTATGCTGTCTACCCTAAGTGAATCATTGTGCAGTATCTGCATGTATTGAAACAACACACTGTATACCACAAATATGTACAAGTAAATGTTAAAATATTTTGAATAAAAAAATATATAAGGGGTTTTCTTGTTTTGTCTACAGTTTATAAAATCATTTTATAACTGAGTTTGGTTTAAAATTTTTAATATTTGTCTTTAGATAAATACACATTTATTACCATAACATTAAACGATTTAAATTCCAAAATTTATTAAAGAATTTAAGTAGCTATAACCACATTAATATCAAAATATAATACAATTAATATTATTTGGGAAATATTAAACAATTAGCCTATAGATATGAATCAAATATTGCAGTGTTATAGATTCAGCTGACAAAGTATTTAATAAAATAAACTTTATTTGTTTACTTGTCTAAATATACCTTCATAATGATCTGGAAGGCCAAATTCAAATTTGGAATTTTCAGTCTCGTTGGAGTTTCATGCAGGAACATAGCAGAGGAACAAATCTGTCCCTGGGCATAGGGACATACACACAAGACTCACCGGCCACCCTCAGGAGGACTAGCCAGGGAAAAGACTCATGAGGTTCCTGGAAGTGGCCAGGGGTTGTTGGGAAGGGAATTCCAGATTTGATGTAGCCAAACCATGGTCTAGAAGAGGAAACATAGGTTCCGAATGGACAGCTTCCCAGCCCTTAGAGTCAGAGAGGGGTCATCTAAAACAGAGTGCTCAGGATCTAAGTTTGGGAATGGTGGAAATGTTAACATCTTTTCTGGCTAAAATCCCTACCCCTTTTTTTAACTCCTTGGTGTCAAAATTTGGTCCTCAAGCATAATGTTTAGAGTCAGGCAAATTGGGTTAGAAGGTCAACTCTACTTTTATTAGCTGTATGACCCTGAGCAAATTTCTCACCCCCTGAGCCTATTTCCTCATCTGTGAAATGGAGGCAATATGTATGTGTAGGGTGTTGAGAGAATTATGATTTTGTGTAAAGCACTCATTATTGCTGTCATTTTATTCAGTCATTTGAACAGATCCATCACTTTCTTCTTGGATTTCACCACAAGCATTTTTTCAGATCCACATCCTGACAGACATGAAACTGTTCTCTATCTGGGTGAGAATAAAAGTGAGGTTTTTAATATTTATAAACTGAATGTTTTTTACTTTGACAACTATACTGATGACAGGTACCACAAATCCAATCAATCACCGAGTCTTAAATATCTCTCAGATCCATCCACTTTTCACTGCCACTATCCTAATTTTTTAAGGTATCAATAGTTAAGAGTACCTGGTTCAGTCTTTCCTGCAAGGCCCTAAGAGTATCCTCCTTGGTTGAAGACCTAATTTCTAACCTGTAGCTTATAGCAGAGGCTTCAGGCAAGCATGAGAGAAAAGCAGAAATAACGTGCTGCTGATGACTAAATAGCTGAGGCTAAATGAGAATGGAGGAGAGAAAAATTCACTGTTGGGCTATAACACATAACTATTTAATAGTGATTTGGTCAATATTTTCCCCCAGGGAAAGAATATACTATGGATAGTGAGAACATTGACAAACTATGTTAAGTGCATAATCTCTGATATGTTTATGTTAGTAGTATTTTTACTTAAAAATTAACCTGGAGGCTGGTCTGTTAGCTCACTTGGTTAGAGCATGGTGTTGATAACACCAAGGTCAAGGGTTCAGATCCTCAAACTGACAAACTGACAAAAAAAACCCAAAACCATTAACCTAGAAAAGATTGAACTTTTCTTTAGATTTGACAGCTCTTCCCATGCAGTTCTTAAAATAATGTTGTACTACTGAATAGATATGAAACATATCAGACAATCCAATTATTTTTATCATTTCCTTTTTAGTAAGATAAAAGAATAAATTTTTGTGACTGCCCAGGGACCTCTTGGGAAAACTAAAACATGGTTTTAGGTCTAAAAGACATCTTGGAATTTTTAAAAAATATAATTTAGGTTTTGATCTTGGGAAAGCATAAACAAAAAGTTATCACAGGAGATGTTGTCACTTGATTAATACAGAATCATAGAAGTCTGAAAACAATGAATGATTTTAAATTGGCTACCTGTAAATCAAGGTTAAAATAGAAGGTGACAAAAATCATAGAAAGTAATACAATCATAAAGAACTTTAGCTTTTTCAGACAGGAGTACTTTGGGTTTTGTTTTACTTTTTAGTAATCAAGGGCATGACAAAATCAGCACAATGCAAAGAAAACTTTTCTGGTGAGATATAAAAGTTCAGTTATCTAAGCAAATTATAGAGAAGGTATAGAATAACTTTTTACTACCTGTCTTTAATAACACACTGAAGGCTGTAAGATCATTTTAACATAAGGGAAAAATTAATTCTAGTCTTGCATTAATATAATATTTGGCAATTAAAAACTTTAAAAACTTAAAATTTTTAAGAATTATCTTTTTAATAAACTCATGAAAACTGAGCAAAATTGGCCAGAATTTTAAACAAACTTCATTGCTTATTTTCAAACTCATTATCTGTAGATATAAACCAAGACAAAAAAATTCACTGCATGACTTTTAGTTTTCCTCATCCATTCAAGTTTCTTTCTTCACTACCCTCTTTAACATTCTGCATCAAACACTTTAGAATGAAGCTACTGACCTCATACTTTGCCATTTTTCACATAGTATAGTCTCTATAACTCATACTATTTAAAACTTTAATCAAAGAAACTACTTCTATTTCACAGAAACTATTGGGAAGAGGCAATTGAGAACTGTTATATACATTTAGTAGTTCAGCAAAGCTCATTAGTACATATAATACAACCTCCTACAGCCACACATATATTCATTTCATGCATTAAAGTGGCAAAAATGAACATGTTCATTAACAAGACCCAAAGATAGAACCACTCTATAACCTGTAAAAATAAAACCCAAAAGTGTACATATGAAAATTATGCATAGTGAGTAATATTAGTTTTGGTATTCTATATTGCTTAGAAATTATCAGAGCATCCAGTGATTTTTCATTAATTAACTCTATACAGTTCAAGGTCTTAAAGCTAATATTTAAACTTACACACTATATAACATAATACACTCTTGATATTAAAAAGTTTGTCAGAATTATATATCAATTTGTTTAAACAATTTTTCATTTTTCTTCATCGTAAATATTATGTAGAAATAATATTAGTTTATCAGATTAAATCTATATAAGAAATGTAGGAAAATTCAGATTAACAATTCTCTTTATGAGAAAACAAATACAAATTTTTTAAAAGAGTAAAATGTACAATTGTATTTTACTCCACACTGATATAATCAGGAAAAAAAATACGTGTTTTTTTAAAACCAGAATTATCAAATAAGTCTGATTTGGTTGCATGAACTTGATTTTTTTATTTAAAAAATAAATGCTTCTGAGCTAGCAGATTCTGTGAGGAGGATTTTTTTTCCCTCCATTTAAAAGGCTACCACAAGGGCTGGCCAGTTAGTTCAGGTGGTTAGAGTGCAGTGTTATAACACCAAGGTCAAACATTCAGATCCCCACACAGGCCAGCTTCCAAAAACTAAAGGCTACCACATTTAAGGTATTAGATGTTTGGTTTCTTTAAATGAGTGCTTTTTAGTTTCTGTAAACTAATTGACATTTTAGGTCAGATAATTCTTGGTTGTGCAAGGCTGTCCTAAGCATTGTAAGACATTTAGCAGTGTCCCAGTCCTCAACCCACTAGATGTCAGGAGTATCCCCAAGTTGTGAAAGCCAAAAATGTCTCCAGACATTGCCAAATGTCCCTGAAGAGGGAGGGGCAATCAGAATAGTTTACTTTTAAGAGTCTTCTAATTTAATTTAATAATACCCTCCAGGAGTAGAAATATATCTCACTCTCACACAATCAGAGGTAGAGACTTTTCTCACTTGTAGATGCACAAAAACATAAGGATCCTGCAGCTTCGGTTTAGCAAATTCACAATGGGCTGAAAGCAAACAAAGTACACAAAAACTCACCAGTCCAGAGCTCAGAGGGCTATTCTTCTGTTCAGTGGACCCAGGACAAGTTTGTGCAGAGAATTAAATAAAGATTTAGAAATCAGATTCTCTGTTGTTTCTAATCTGAGAGAATAGATGCCCTTCACCTGGCAGAAATCACACAACGGTGAAATCGTACAAGCAGATTTTCAATCATTGCTGCCACCGATGGGGAATAACATTGATCATGTGCAAACCAGATTCAATATCTACACAAGGTCTTCTCTCTGCTGTGCAGTTAAGACTGGCCTAGTGGTCACTTACCCACTAGCCACTGAACCCAGTTATGGAAAGAGACAGAGTCCAAACCGTGAATTACACAATACAGGGATGGACTGATAAACTTGGCCAAGAATACAAAACAAAAGCTGAAACACAGAATCTGAAAAAAGAGAAACACAGTCAGCAAATGTAGAGTTCTAGTGAAACTTGGGATTCCCTCTGGGAGCCAAGAAAAGATGTGTCTGGGCCTAAATAGCTCATGAGGTCACTTCTCAGGCATTGCAGTTTAATTGGCTCCTGCAGGTAAGTCCACGGGGGCGTTTGGGGGTGCACTACCTTTAAAAACTATGTAATTCGCATATATATAAATAATTTATTTTTAAATAATTTCAAACTTAAAAGTTGTAAAAACTGTTCAAAACTGTCATTATGCCCCCAGCCAGATTCCCCAAATGTTAAGATTTCTCTGCATTATCCCCATTTCTTTCTCTTCCTTTCTCTCCCTCCCCTCCTGTCACACGCTCGCTCGTTGGCACACGTGCAAACCATAAATCTTTTTCTGAACCACCTGAAAGCAAGCTGCAGGAATAATGCCCCATTAGTCCTAAATATTCCAGTATGTAATTCCTCCAAACTTTTCTACAGAATGCCCATACAACCCAATGAGTAAGGAAATAAACATAGGTACAACACTACTGTCCAGTCCATGGATGCCATGTACATTTTGCCAACAATCTGTTTTCATTTCCGGTGCAGAATCCCATCTGGGAACATTCAGTATATTTAGTTATAATGTCTTCTCAGTTTTCTCCAATCTGGAAGAGTTCCTCATTTTCAAAGAGTACAGGCTTTAACTTTTGTAGGATGATCCTTGAGCATGATCTGTCTGATGTTGCATCATGATCAGACTCAGGTCATGTGTTCTTGGCAGGAATATCTTAGAAATGAGCTGTGCCCCTCTCAGTGTACCAGTCACATCAGGGGGCATATCACATTGACTGGTCCCACCTCTGGTGATGTTAGCCTTGATCACCATCTGGTCATGGTGGTTCCTGCCAAGTATCTCCAACATAAAGTCATAATTTTCCTCTTTGTAATTGATTAGTGTTTTGTGGGGGAGACATATCCTGGGATTACACCAATATCCTACTCCTTATTTTTCCTCCAACTAGCTTTAACTTTCATTGACATAAAGCTGTTCATAGTGTTTTCTACTTCATCTAAGATTATGTTCACATTTTTATTCCTAATATTGTTTAATATCTGTATTAATCTTTTGAAAGACAAATAAAACCAACATGCATTTTTGTTGATCTCTCACTTTTCTTTTTATTTTATTATTTATTTTTTATTTCATTAATTTCTGCTCATATTTGTTTTCATTCTTCTACTTCCTGTTATTTTTCAATTTCTTGAGTTAAAAACACAATTCTTTTTTAAAAATCTCATTTTTTATAGGCACACTTAAGACCATAAGTTTACCTCCCAAATACTGCTGTAGTTGCATCCCAGAATTTTTTGTTGGGTTTATTAAGGTATAATTTACATGCAGTAATATCCACTCTTTTGAGATATAAAGTTGTGAGTTTTGATGAATATATATATACAGCCCTGTAACTTCAGCCACAAACAACATATAGAACATTTTCATATTGTTGAAAAGATTCCTCATATTCCTTTGCAGTCAATCCCCTCCTCCAACCTTCAGCCCCCATCCTCAGCAATGACTGAACTGAATTCTGTCACCTTTTTCTTTCAGAATGCTATATAATGAAATCATATACAAAGGATCTCTGCTTACAATGGTTTGACTTATGATTTTTCGCCTTCACAATGGGTTTATCGGAGTATTAAATGAATTTTTGACTTAATGATATTTTCAACTTATAATGGGTTTATCAGGACATAACCCCATCATAAGTCAAGGAACATCTGTAGCCTTTTGTTCTTCCTTCATTTAGCATAATGCTTTGGAGATTCATCCATGTTGTTGCATCTATTTGTTGCTGAAAAGTATTATATCATATGCATGTACAAAGATATGTTTGTCCATTTAACAGTTGATGGACATTTTGGTTGTTCCCAGTTTTGGGTACTTATGAACAAAATTGCTGTAAACATTCATGTGCAAATATTTAGGAATACAATTGCTGGGTCATATGGTGGATGTATGTTTAATTTTATAAGAAACTGCTTAAACTACTTCAAAAGTAGAAATTTTGCATCCCTACCAGCAATGTATGAAAGTTTTTGTTACTCTGCATATTTACCAGCACTTTTGGTATCAAGTTTTGTGTTTTTAAAAAAATTTTAGCAAATCTAATAGTTGTTGATTGGTATCTCATTAAGGTTTTAATTTGCATTTCTCTAGTGACTAATAATGTTGAGTATCTTTTCATGTCCTTATTTGCATTTCAGCCCTTGGTGAAGTGTTTGTTAAAGTCTTTTAATTACTTTTTTAAAATTGTTGATTTTCTTATTACTGAATTGCGTCTTTTATATATTCTGTGTACAAGTTCTTTATCAGATACATGTTTTTCAGATATTTTCTCTCATTCTGTGGCTTGTCTTTTCATTCTTCACAATGTCTTTTAAAGAAGTTTTTAATTTTGATAAAGCTTAATTTAACAACTTATAAAATATTTGTTTTGAGTCTTATTTAAGAAATAGTTCCCTAACCTAACATTCAAAGTTTTTGTTTTCTTCTAGAAGTTTTATAGTTTTAGGTCATAGATTTAGATCTGTGTTCTATTTTTTATATATATGATGCCAGGCTCATTTTTTTGCATTTGATTTTCTAATTATTTCAGCATCATTTCTTTCTTTTTTTTTTTTTTTTAAGCACAACCATTGTTGTTATTTTAGATTGTTTCCATCTGGCCTCTTTTTGTGTACATTTTTGTCAGAGTTGAAATGGTAACATACATACAATTTTGTGTTCTCCTAAATATTTCATCACAAACATTTTTTTCATGTTACTATACAGGCTTCAGAATAATTTAAAATACTTGCACAAAATTCTATCCTATAAAAGTACTATAATTCATTAAACCATTTCCCTACTGCTATATATTTAGGTGTTTTTTCTACTTTTTCACTGGTATAACATAACAGAAGTAGCTTAGCTCATATAGCATTTTCCCATATATTCTGTTTTCTTTAATAGGGTCCCAGAAGTAAAATTAAATCAAAGAGTCAGACAGTAGCTGTGATGATTTTAAATATGTACACAAATTCTTTGATACTCCTCCTTTGAAGAAGTGGAGGCTAACTTCCCTCCCCTTGAGTGTTGACTGGACTTAGTGTCCTAGTCCATTTGGGCTGCTGTAACAAAATACCATAAACTGGGTGGCTTATGAACAACAGGAAACTTTTTTTTTTCTCCGTTCTGGAGTCTGGGAAGTCCAAGATCAAGGTGCTGGCAGATTTGGTGTCTGGAGAAGGCCTGCTTTCTGGTTCATAGAAGGCAACTTTGTACTGTGTTTTTACATGGTAGAAGGGGTGAACAAGCTCTCTGGGGTCTCTTTTATAAGGGCACTAATCCCATTCATGAGAGCTTCACCCTTATGACATAATCACCTCCCAAGGCATCACCTCCTAATACCATCACCTTCGGGGTTAGTATTTTGACACATGAATTTTGGTGGGATCAGCATCATTTCTTTAAAGAGAGTATCTTTTCTCCATTGAATTAGCTAGCCAACTTTTTCAGAAATCAACTGACGATCATTGTGTGGGTCAAAGTAATGAAAAATTTAAAAAATCCCTTTTATATTTACCTCCATTTTTACCATTTAACACTCTTCAGTTTTTGGTGAAGATACAAGTTTTCCTTTGGTATAATCCTTCTGCCTGAAGAACTTCCTTTAACATTTCTGGTAGTACAGGTCTGCTGGCTATAAATTCAGAGCTTTTGTTTGTCTGGGTTCAGATGGGTTTGGGATTTGTTGTTGATAGTTACCTTTAGTGTACCACAAACTTCAAATTCTTCTAGGTGTGGGCTACTATTGCTTTGTGCTTGGGGGAGAGGGGCAGGCCCTGTGCCTTAGTGGTAGGGCTTACTCATTATTCCTTCCCCTTCTCCCATGGCAGCCAAACTCTGCTTTACAGAGGGTACTTCAAAAAGTTCATGGAAAAATAAAATTAAAAGATAGTTCTAATTTTTCCATTAACATTTTGAGAACCGCTCATGTATGGTATTGGGAGGCAGTTTCTTGACCTTTTCCAGGAAACTCCCTCTCAAGATCTGCTTAATATCAATGAAGTATCCTTTGTTCAAGAAAGTTCCCTGTCCCTTTCACAGTGGCAGTGGATTTTTTTCTTTTACCCTTCCTCCAGCAGCAATGAATTTTTGATTCATCGGTCCATTTGAATGGTTTCCTATTTCTTACCAAGAAGCACCTAGATTTTTATTCTATCCTCCCCTAAAAACAATGGTTATTTGCCTGTGTCCAGGGACGAAAGGGTTTGCTGATCCTCCCCAAGTGTCTTAAGGCTTTTGCTTTGTAGGAGAGAGAAAGCCAGAAAATTGTGCTTTTTACCTGTCCCCAAAAGTCTGCCAATCACAGGAACATTTGCACCACTGATGCAGGTGATGGGTGGGTGTCTCTTCAGCGTTCTGTCCTGCACCCTATCATTCTCTTGGGCATCCAGTGAAGGCCTTCAAGTGAGTACATACTCACCTTCTGTCTGAGGCTCCCACCTATGACAAACTGACACACTAGCCCATATTTGGCCTTTTAAAAATTTTAGTTGCTTTCTTCTTACCTGTTTATACAGTGGCCACCTCTTTCTCTTCTGCTTTGCCAAAGGTAAAATAGTTAATGTGCCCTATCTCTCCTTGGAGAGGCTTGTCCCTCTTTGGTATTCAGATTAGTTAGTTGCCTTTGAAATTAGCTCTCTGATGGTTTTAGGAAAAGTTATGACTTTCTAGATTATCCAGTTTTTTCTCATTGTTACAGTGGGAATAAGGTTCTTTGCTGCTTTCTATATCCTAAACCTGTCCCTGTAGTTTTGATACGTAGTATTTAAATGTTAGGTTTGAATGTTATATAACTTTCATTTTAATAAATTAGTTACTTAACAGTTTGTTTTTATTTCCTAAACATATGGTTGTTTTTTTTTGTTTGTTTGTTTTCATTATCTTTTGGTCAGACAACACAGTCTGCATGATACCACCCAGTTTGTGGTATTTTGTTATAGTAACATAAATGAACTAAGATTTTTATTTTAAAAAAATTTTGGCCTACTTGAACTCATTTCTGACAGAAATTTGTTTTAAAATCTCAAGCAATCACTTCTTCTCTCTCCCTGTAATGCTCTGTAATTCTGTCTTCTGCTTTATGTATGCTGAGGCTCTGTTGCAAGCATACATGTTCATGATTATTTTATCATTTTGGTGGGGTTTTTTAAATAATTATATAATGTTCTCCTTTCTGTTAATTCTTTTTGCCTTAAATTCCATTTTGTCTGATATTAACATTGTTATAGTTCTTTGGTTAGTATTTTTCTGGTATACCTTTTCTTATCTCTCTACTTTTTCTTAAAAAAAAAAATGTTTTCTGAGGACTAAAGGAATACATGTTTACTGTCAACAATACAAGGAGAAAAATCACCCATACTTTTATTACCCAAGGATAGCCACAGTTAACATTTTGGCATATAATCATCCCAGACTTTTATCTCTAGGTAGGTATACATAAATATTTGTCTATGTTTATTGAAAAAATTAATTGTGATCATTATGAACATAACCTATTGTTTTCATAAACTTTTTTCCATTTAACTATTGTGATCAGTTTTTATATGTTTTTTATACAATGTGAAGTATTAATTCTACATAGTTTTCCATTATATAGAATTGGCCTTAAAATTTTTTAAAACTATACAAAAATTTAGAATTTGTCTTTTCCACTTTTTAATGAATATCATTGTATGTAAACCATCTTTTTGCTTTTGAAATTTTTGTATGTGCATCTCTTGTAAGCAGCATCTGGGCCAAAAAAAAAAAAATTCCTTTGGTCTCTTCTGACAGTATCAGATGAATTTAATCCATTTACATTTATTATAACCACTGATAGATTTGGTCTAATTTATGGTTTTTGTTTATTATCTTTCTTATTTCTTTTCCATCTGCTTGTCTTCTATTGGCTTGATAAAGTTTTCTATATTCTGCTTTTCCCTCTGTTGGTTTATGAACTATATTATATTTATATTCTTTTAGTTCTAACTTAAACAATACTGAACAATTATGACTTAAGTTTTTAAAAAATTGTGACTTTTTAAATACACAAGTCACTAAAATTTTTTCAACAAAATCTGAAATTATTCATTATCTCTATATACTTCTTGAATGAGACAAGGAACTAGCATGTTGTAACTACTAATTGAACATCCTACGTATGATTACTAGGCTGTGTTTAAAAATATGTTGTTTACATCTTACATATCCTTACTGTTCTTTTGTTCTTTCTTTTCCCCTGGAATATTTTACAGCAAATTGCAGATCTGCATTTCAGTATGTACCTATTAAAAAGTAGGCATTTTCTTACATAAACAAATCATTATCACATATAGCAAAACTAAAATAATTCCCAGTGTCATATGATACCAGTTCATAGTCAAATTTCACCAGTTATGAGTTTTTATAATTATTTTGCTCGGAACCAAACAAGATCCACTTTTTACTACCCCCACTGCTACCTCTGTGGTTCAAGTTATATCACCTCTCAAATGGGTTTCTAAATAGCTTCCAATTAGTCTTCTTCCCTCAACTACCTACTAATATAATCTGTTTTCAACACAGCAGTCAGAATAATTCTCCCCTGAAAATCTTTCAATCACTTTCTAGTTCACTCAGAATAAAAGTAAAAAACCTTACAATGACCTACAAAGTCCTATATGATCTGGTTTCCTGTTAATTTTATGATCCCATTTCCTTATATTCTTCCTCTTGTTCACTCATTCCAGCCACACTGGCTGAAATATCTGAAACATGCTGAGCATGCTCCTGCCATAGGATCATCATACTGGCTGTTATCTTTGTCTGGAATTCTCTTCCCCAGTTATCTCCATGACTGTCTTCCTTACTCCTTCAAGCCATTACTTTTATCTTCATTGAACTATTAAAAATTATGAACTTCTCTGCACCTCCTGCCCCATCAGCCCCAGCACTCCCTATTTCCATTCCCTTCATTTCTTCATAGCACTTACCTTCTAACATACTTTATAGTTTACATATTTATTTATTGTCTGCCTCATTTGAATAAAAACCTCATGAGAATAATGATTCTTGTCTGTTTGTTATACTGCTATAGTTTTAGCATCTAGAACAGTGCCTGACACATAGAAGACAATAAATGTTGAATGAATGTATAAATGTTTACTTATTTGGGTTTCATAATTTCTACTTTTACTACTCAGTTTACCTTTCAGGACACTAAATGTACTCATCTTAAAGTCTTTCTCATGCTATTCTGTTTTCATCTTGAGTGGATTGAAATTTCAAAAGGTGTTGGTTAGCTGTTTCTCCTATTAGATTTCATGTGCTTTGAAATTTTGACTCAGTGTTTTTACTTTCTTTAATTTTATCTTTCTTTCTTTGTTCTGAGCTTATCCTTTTCTTTCAAGTAATTTTGGGTTGCCTCCAATTTGCCTGGGGACCCCAATTCAGCCAATTCAGGAGTTATATGCCAACTCACGGTGTTATCTTAGACCAGTTACCAACTCAGCAAGTTGAAAAACTGTGTCCTTCTACTACTTTAGCTCTATATTTTCCTATGAGTTAGAGCCCCAGGTATCAGTTGAAGGTAGGTTTTGTTTTTTAGCTTTTTTTCACAAGTGATACTGCAGTAGAAAGGAATACCATCTCTGCCCTTGGCTTAAAACAGTGCTATATTACTTGCCCCCTTTTTCATTCCTGATACTTTACTTTCCTTCCTTCTACTTTCTTTGGGATTTTTTCTTTTCTTATTCCCTTAAGATCAATACTTAGCTCATTATATTTTGAACTTAAAAATAATCTAAAGCTATATATTTCTCTTTCAGCACTGCATTACTGCATCTCATAAATTTTGAAATGTTTAGACCTCATTTCCCTGACAGATGAGAACATCTGACTGCAAATTTTGCTTCTGTACCCAGAGTCAGGCAGTCTGCTGCTTCAGCATGGCTTATGCTTTGCTTTCTGTATGAGAGTACATCAATAAGTTCATGAAAAGACTATTAATTTTTCAATTGTATTTTTCCATGAAGTTTTTGAAGTTTGCTTGTATTTCTTGTCCTCAGATATATTTGTCTTGGTTTTGAACCCAATTTTACCTTTTCATATTTATCACTGCTGTATGTTTGGAATAGAGGGGGTACCTTGGAACATCAACTCAATCTTTCCTCCTCTCCTACAGCAGTTAAAATACACACATTTTTATTGATTTTTTTCTATTAAATAGAACCTTAGCACAAATTTTATCTTGATGTAATTTTATCTTATTGTCACCTCTATTACCTATAATGCCAAGCTTGCATCAATTGAAACATTCACGTTTTATTAGGCCTCCTTTCATGTATCAGACTCAAGGCACCTAATGGTTGTCTCAAACAAACTTTGTAGGTCTCTTGTAAACCTAGTCTTATCATTCAAGTAAGTTTGTTCTTAATACTGTTAAGATGGTGCCTCTCCTACAGGGATCATTAAGCTGCTGAAGTTGTAGAACTCCTCTCCAGTTAATTTTCTATTAACAGAAATGAAGTCCTAATTTGTTAAAATCAAAATAGATACGTTATGCTCACAATTTCTTAAGAAAAATCAGGACTCAGTGTTATGTGTAAAATTCCCAGGAAAAATAATATGTACATTGCAAGCCCTGACCAAAAATATTGGTTCTCTCCTCAGTATAAAATTAAATTCCTGGTAAATTATAGGTTATTGCTCTGCTTAATCTTTTGTTGGCTATCTTCCACCCAAAGCCATGATTCTCATACCTACTTGTCCTGAAGAAAGTCAGACACTTAAAAACCATTTCTTTTTTCTCTTTAAAAACTAGTTTTATTTAAAGGAATCTGAAGCATAATAACACTATTGGAAACAAACTTACAATACATATTATTCAAGAAAGCCTGCTATACATCATTTCTATTAATAGTAGGTCTATATACTGATAGATAACATTCCTTATACAATGTTATACAATGCACAAATGACATTTAGCATTATCCCTGAAAAGAATGGCCAACAATAACATGGACTGTCTTGACAGCAGAACCTCTACCTTGTTTTATTACTTATCTATAGAAAAAAAAACTAAAATGTGGAAGACAAATTAAACTCCAATATTAAATTCTTGCATGGTGTTTAGGGAAAAAAGGAATGGAATCAGAAGGGGAAAATTGTAAGAGTTAAATATCTCAAAAGAAAAAGAACTGGCTTACCACTATTTATAGTAATTATTATAAAGTAATTCAGAATTGAGAATATAATTTAACACTTGGAAGCCCTTAAACAGTCAAATTATCCATTATCTACTATATTAAGTCAGTTACCACGCCAATTTTATTTCTTTGAAAACTGTAACCTGTACATTAACCATATAAAGAAAAATAAACAATTTGGGATGATCTAGTCATTTCATACATTAAATTTTTCTACAAAGCAATTCGTGAGTCATTTAATACTAATACTTTTTAAACCTCTATGATTTAAGTAGAAACAGAACCAGTTCTAAAAGACTGTATGTGAAAGTATCAGACAAAAGTAAACTCCTGACATGTCATACTAAATTTTTAATTTAAAAAATAGGCCTATGGACATTCAAGTCAAATGTAATGTGATTATGACACACTATGGTATCTGGCATCTTAAAAAAAACATTAAGACAATCTGATTTATTGCTATATCAATCCTATCGACAGTCAACAATCAAAAGTACAAAATATACCACAACAACCATGCCAAATATGATGCAGTATAGAGATATCATTAACATAACATAGGTAGACATTTATTTTGTAATATACATCACAGACATAGTAAAACCTTATTAATTCAAAGTTTGAATCGATAAGTCTAAAATTTTGAATATTTTTAAAAGATATGCAGTTTAAGCACTCACAAGCATTCACTTATTTTTTCTTTCCAAGCATATAATTTCAAATATACAAATTTATACTGGCCAAGTATTACCTACTACAATTCTTTTGGGTACTTGTTTAATGACAAAATAAGAATGCTTTTAAACTAGTATTCTTAAATAAATACTTCTAAAATAAAAAGCTGAAAAAATTTGCCTTCAAGATTAAACATTTTTCTTTAAAATCTTGATTATGACTTTTGTTAATAAATCCTTTCATCAGATAGTACAAAGTAAACAGCATTCAAGTCCTTGTATCAATGGTTACAAATTCTAAGTTAGAGGAGTTTACGATATCTTAATCATTTGTTAATAAATAAAGATTAGTATTACTACTTATTTTGGTTTTGTTGGAGTAAATGATATCTTTCTTGGTGGGGAGATAGCATAAATTCAAACTCTATAATTTTAGTAGTATGGGCTAAAAAAAATCCTAATATGCACTGTCATTTAAAATAATTCCTCAGTAAATTATACCTGTAAGTGAAAGATCAAATTTTTAAAAAGTATTTATCATGTCATGAATTGCTAACACCAATTTTTACCCCCCTCTCTCATTTCAAAGACATCAGGCCATCTACTAATCCACAAATATTGATGTTTCACATACTTCATAGAGTAGCTTAAAACATACCAGCATAAGAAATAATTAGTATTACATAGTAATTTCCTTTGCCATAGGAATAAATGTTGGACAAAGTCTGGAAACATTTTATTCTCCAATTTGAATTACAGTAATTTTGCCACAGACCACAGCACTAGTGCATGTGTTACTTTAGACATGCTCTAAGAACAAAACAAAAATTTACTGCAAAAATACATGTCACCAATGTGGAACACACTCAGATTTGTATAAAAGTACTGAACTAATATCCCAAAAAGAGGTATATGTAAACAGTACATAAGGAAGAAATAGTTTTAATATGAAACAATCATTTAAGTCACATACATCATGATAAGAAGCAGGACTTTCTTTTATAAAAGGTAATATTTTAACTGACAAGCAACATCACCTACAAACCTACAGAAGAAAGGTACAGGTATTTAGAATAAGTTTTAATATAATTGCGAGCAATGTATTGTTGATAAAATATGATAAAAATGAAGCTTATCCATTGGGTTTCATTAAAAGCTTTAAATTAAATACAGGCAGCCTCTGATATGTTAATGGCTGGCATACACATGGCCACTTTCTTCCCTTCATTTCCCCTATACCACATGTCTTGGGAGATGTTAATGCTATTCCTAGCCTCCTTGGTCCAGGGATGACTCCAAACTCCCATCACCATACCACCAAGAGTGGAAAATGCAGATGTAGCTTTTGTACTGCTCCATTAGATAAACGGAAGAGAAAGGGAAAGTACTAAAATTTGGAAATGAGAAGAAAACCTCTGAGCTCAGAATTAGAGGATAGGAAGCTCATAATAATCTAAAGGAAATGGGCAGTACTCTCCAGACAGTACCAGCTACTATGTGTCTGAAATGTGATCATATTGTCTAAAATGTTAGATATTAAAGATTCACTCTGAACAAATAAATATCCTTTTTTTTAAAAAAAAAAAAAAAGAGAGTTAATGCCAATTTCTCCACTATCTTCATTCATATCTTACTGGAAAAAACTTTTCTCTTAAAATCTAGCCATACAAAGAAATGGGGTTTCTGATCAGAGGAAAGATAGGAAATTTTGAAGCACAGAGCATCCAGGAGGGGAAAAGGCAAGACTGCTTATATATGAGGGTACTTTTAGAAGTTCATGGAAAGATTCATATTATCTCTTAATTCTATTTTTTCACAAACTTTTTGATGTACCATCGTAGCACTCCACCAGAGTTTAAGATAGTAATATGGCAATTGGGAAACAACCCACACCAAAGAGTTTAACCTTCCTAACCATATCAGGAAAATGGAAAGACCTCTGCTTCTTTCTCCCTCCTACGTCAGTTGGCTCCCTAAAGAAAACTGAGAGCTCAGTATGATACTAACAGTTAACTACATTATGGCTTAAATAAATCTTTATGAGCTTCTCTAAGAATCTAAGCATTTTATATAGAGTTCCAAACCACTATTTACAAATGAACTCTGGGAGCCTGGATGCTTTTAAACTTTCTTAATTAAAAAAATCTAAAATAGCACAAATGTTCATGCATATGAAACCTCTATACACTGCAAAAAAAAAAAAAAAAAAAAAAGAAATCCAAAACATTTTAGAACTCCCTTTTAAAAAACCATTGCTTATATATTTTCTTACTATTAAGTACAATTACTATAGTATTTTAGACAATAAGTACTAGCACTCTAATTTGTTCAAGACAAGTTTGAAAGAATATTAGATGAAGACTCTTGATAATTATTTCATTTGCATGATAAAATCGTCAGATTTCAGGGTGACCCACACTATTAAGAGGTTTTCTCAGCAGGTTTTTCAACTATGCAGAGTTGGGAGTCTAAAAAAAACCCCACCTAAAACTGGATTTCTTTATATTGTATGTATCTATGAAGAAGAAGCACTAGTACAAGAAAATCTTGTTTTGTGTATATAACCTTCTAATATGGATAACAAGAATCATAACAGCAGTACTCTAATGTATTTTACAGCAAAGGAAAACACTGATCACAAATCTAATTCTAAGCACTCTATGTGAAGAAAAAATTATTTTCTTTTATAAGCTAAGCTGTTTCAGTATTAGCAGGTCCAGTAACATCTAGAAGCATGTGGACCAGGTATTTTCTAGTAAATGAGCAAAGCAAGTACTGAGGAAGGAACTGATGCTTTAAAATTTTCCATCAGTACCTGGCCTTGGTGAGTGAGCCTAAATGTTGAGTTAGCCAGGTTGAACGTTAGCAAAACTTGAGAATGTAGGCAAAACTCCAAGATTTCCTGCTCAATTGTGTACGTGCCTTTGGGTATGTGTGCATGTGAGATGAGGCCTTTCGATGAAGGAAAAGGATTATACCAAAAAAGGTACAATTCTACCTTTATTTCTTTCCATCACTGCATATTTTTAAAGTTGAGGACAGCTCATCACTTGTCCTATGTAAGCCGTATCAATTTGTACAAATTATTAACTGGACATTCTTACAGTTCATCACTTTTCCTACCCAAATAGATCTATATAACTTTTGACTTAGTGTTATGTAGAGACTAATATAGAGCTGGTAAGAAAATCAATTCAAACAAATGAAAACATTCATCAGCTATGATTATAGTTTGACTATAATCACTGTCAGAATCAACCATGGATTTTTCTTTTGAATATTTACAGATTCTCATTTAAATAAGGTGCTTTGAAGACCTAAACACTTGAATAAAAATTCACCAGTTTTTAAGTTCTTAAAAATTACTTGCAAATAGAAAATGAAAGAATCACACTACAAATCAAGTATCTCTAGACTAGCTTGGGAGAGGATAATTCATTTTCACAAAAATAGCTACCTACTGGAACTATAAGCAATAAAGGGTTCAAGAAACTGCATAATCAATTTTAGCAATGATTACAATTCAAGTACTACCATGTGAAGTGTTAACTCCTGAGAACACTGGAAGGTTCTACTCACAATATCTAGTTCTATTCAGAGTCAGAAGAAATCATGATCTGACACTAGGACTGGGAATGTAGCATGCAGTGCATCATTTCTTAAAAATGAGCACTCAATAGAATTTCAAGAAAAACATAACCAGGTCTGTAAACATTTAGAAAATTATGTGTCTCTAACAAAAATTACAATGTAAGCAAAATGGGATCTTCAAGTATGCTACTGAACACATCAATGTCAGAATCAGCGAAAAGTACTGCATTTCAACCTGCTTCAACTGGTAAAGTTTTCACACAAATGAGTACCTAGTATTAGAGTTTACATCATCTTATTTCCCCAAATTGTAAAGATATATATTTTACAACTATTGAAAATATTTAGTACTCACCTCTAACTAGTCAAGAGTAAATGGGAAAAACCTTGTATTACCTTGTACCAAATGAAATTGCTGTTTTTGTAGGTCAAAATCAAAACACTGTATTTAAAAAAATAAGTTTTATTCAATCAAAGTATGCATCAGGAGCATTGTTTTCTTCCAACAGGATTTAAATATTTAATTTTTATAAAATTCATCATTTGTTAGACTTTATAAATTGTTCAAATCCTCCAGTTACTGCTTCTCAATTGGGGAATGTGTTGTTTTTTAGAAAAAGCTCCAAATGATGAAAAAGATGGTAGTCCATTGGATAAAGATTCAGTGACTACAATGGATGTGACAAAATTTCATAGCCCAAGTCAGTTAATTTTGCTTTAGTGGCTTGTGACATGTGAGGTTGAATCCTGTCACATAAAAGTGTGGGTTCATGTTCATTAACCGAAGGATGTTTTTAAATAAGATTTTTCATCCATAATTTAAGTTTCTTGATAATATGGTGCTGCTGTCATTGTTTTAAATAGTAGTAATTAATCATCCCTTTCATAGATCACCAGTCTTCAGAACTTTTTTGGTCTCAATGATAATGATGGCACATGAGGGAGCTTCACCAACATCCAACCATTGTATAAATTATCAATTGTCATATAGTATCCTTTTATTTTTTGGTCACAGGTTATGAACTGTTCCAAAATGGGTTTCTGCTGTTTTAAGTCCTAATGAGCATACCTCCAATGGTCTCCATTCCTGATCATCTCTCTAGAAGCTACTCTCAGGTCCATTTTTATACTTTCGTCAGTCACAGCAGAAACTCTTAAGCCTACTGCAAGGCCTCAAATTGTTGTTTGTGAGTTAGCTTTCACCTTGGTTCTTAATTGATCTTTGTTTAAAATGAATTTTGATCTCCCCTGAGGCTCATTTTTGAAATTCAGATCCCCAAAGCAAGATTTTTCAAACCACCGTGTAATTCTTTTGCTAGCTGAGCTTTATAAGGCCAAATTGATGTTTCTACCTTTCTCATTTTCAATACGTCCTAGTTTAAAATCACGTTAAAAAAAAAAACAACAATATTCACAATTCTTCTGAGGATACTATATTATTTATTTCTCTGGAAAACAATAAACAATAAAAAAACTTCAATAATCAAGAAAATTAAGAGCATAATACTATCATAATTCTAAATAGAACTGGAAACAAACTTTATGCCAACTTTATTAATTGCAGTTAATTTTCAACTGATCTACTATTAGCAATTCATGTGGTACAATCCACAAGTTAATCAACAAATACTGAGAATCTACAATAGCTAAAATCTGTCTATTATCTGTACAAACAGATACCCTGGAAAGACTGACTTGAAAATATGAATTCACTAATTTCAAAGATCCTAGTAGTGGAGGAATCTTAAAAAAAAAAAATCCATTAAAATTTATGCTTCCCCGTTTTAGCTATATATATGACATTCTAAAAACATGTTAAATGGATCCTTGAAAAAGTCTTTGAACTAAATGTTTAATGTGGTATGAAGTTCAACACTGAAATATACATTTTTCAATGATTCTAACTTTTAAAAGTTAAAACTTCCCTACAATTGTTATATATTATTTTGAAGCTTCAAGAGGCTTTAATGTTTATGATAAATAACCATTAACATTTATTTATAAATGTTTCTAAAGCACCCCCATATACATTATTCTCATTTAAGGTAGCAAACAAAGACAATACAAAATTTGCACTAGTAATGATGTGGAATATTAATAAAAACTAAAAGGTAAATAAAGTTTTTGTGTATGCATTTAAAAAAATAATGTAAGATATTAAAATCCTGTGTCACCAAATCTCTGTAATACACAGGGGAAAAAAGCCCTCTTTAGTTAATGCTTGTGATTAAGCATCACTGCCCACTGCAGGAGGACCAAAAGTTTCTCTAGTGCGCATCAGCTGGACATCCTTGTCAGCCATACAGGTATCACAGCCCCACACTGCTGATGCTTCTGCCGTGAGGAGGCCATAAGCTGTTTCAGTCATTCCAGTACAGATTCGATGAAACCATTTCTGACAAGAGGCTTCACATAAGATGGCATCCTGGTCATCATTCACTTCATTCGTACAAATACCACAAGGATATACTGGGTCAGAAGATGAATGGCCATGACGGCTTGGGTGGAGAGAGGATTTATTGCTTTTTTCAGTGGTACATGCCTCTGCTGCACCTCTAGGTTGTCGCGGTTTATTCTGTGTTCCATTTGCATGGCTGTTGTTTGTAGCTTCAGTGCTACTGGAACGGCTGTTCTCTTGATTTACTGCATTGTTTCGATTAATATTTTTTAATTCAATATTACTCTGATTCACTGTGTCATCCATATTTAAGTGAGGTGGATGAGCAGAGGAATTTTGATTAATGTTTTTGGTTGCTCCTTGATTAAAGTCTTGTTTTGGGGGTGGTGCTTTTGCTTGGCCAAAAGTATTTGGGGGAGGTATAAAGGAATGATTAGATTCTAATGGAGAAGTAAAATTTGAATTATTTCCAGGGACAAAATTAGATGCCAAATCGGAGTTAGATACTTGGCTAGTATTCTGTGGAGGAATTTGACTGAAGTTTTCAGCAGGATTTTGTCTAAAATGTTGACTAGGCATGTTAACATTTTGACTTAGTGCATTATTATAAGATGGATTTCCAAAACTTGAATTATCATGTGGCCCAAAGTTAAAAGCATGAGGTCGATTAAAACCCATGCCCAGAGGATTCTGAGGGAATGGGTGTGGCTGATTCCTGAGTGAGTAAGGACCACAGTATGGGGAAGACATTCTTGGGGGAACGTGAGGTGGCATTCTGAATGTGCTATAGCCTCCAAAGCCAGGATAACCAGGGCCAAGATATGGATTTGATGAAGGTAGTGGTTTATAGGAAATAGTATTATAGTTGTCATCAAATGGATTAGCAGCCACTAGATGGTCAGAGTTTGGATTCGGTGGTGGAGCATACTCAGACAGTGGAGGAAAAGAAGGTCCCTGAAATGAGAATGTAAAGTAAAATACATGTTTCTGAACAAAAAAGTCATTAAAATTGTCCTGTTATCTTCACACCTATGAATCTGATTTTAGTCAAATTTCTCTTGTAGTATTATGAAAATTTAATTTCTTCACTTGATTTTTCAATTCCAATTAATGTTTATATTTAATTATACTTAATGATAAGAATACGTAGGGTTTTTTTAATTTAAGAAAGAAAATAATATATGCTTTTCTGAGCTTAAATCCATTGTTACTTCAAACCCCAAAAGTATTTAACTTTCAAAAGAAGCTTCATCATTATAATTTTCATCCAATATGCTTACCTATAATTCTAGAATCTTTCACTTAAGATACTAAAGCATTCTAACCAAAAATACCTTTTATACCCTCAAATAGTCATAAAATTAAATAAAAATAAACACAATCTAAGTTTTCTCTCCTAGCTTAACTTTATGGAGATGCTATTAAAGTATTCCCAAAATGTTAAGCTCTATGCCTCAGACTGGAAAAATAAACTGCCAATTTTAGTCATATTGCAAGTTTAACAGAGGTGGCCAAAATGGAGAAAAAAAGTAATCTGTATACACATCATACTTATCAGTAGACTTTATCATAAAAAGAGTGCTTCAAATTTATAGAGAATAAAACCACTAAAGCCTATATGTGTAACAGCTTATTACAACCACAAGTTATAACAAAGAATGTCTCCATCATGACTGCTTCTTGATATGCACATAATACTGAATTACTGTAATAGTAATTACATCAGATTAAAATTGTTTCCATGTATTTTTAAATTTTTTAATAGAACTACAGACATTCACACCTTTTTTTTTTTTAATTGGAACATAGTTCATTGTACATATCTGTGGGGTACAGAGTTGAATATCAATACCTGTGTGCAATATGTGATGCTGATATTAGGATAACCAGTATATTCAAACTTATACAATGTAATCATTTTTTGTGGCCCTTTACCAATTCCTCCCTTACCCTCCCACCCCTCCCCCTTTCCCACCTCTGGTAACCTCAGTTCTGTTCTCTCCTTTTGAAAATTCAACATATTATTGTGGTTGTATCTTTCTTTCTTTCTCATTTATGCCTTTTAAAAACCTTTCATTAGCATTTTAATTTGTCTGCCCACACTTTCTTCTTGCAATATCTACTTCAGGCCTACAGTCCAACAATACATCCCTGGTTGCAGACTAAAAAAATAAATTAGGCTGTAAATGAGGATAGTAAACAAAACTTATGACCAAACTTAAATTTACTCATTGGCCTGATCATACCAGCAACAAAACAGTGTTATTAAAGAAAAATGTCAATTTACCTGTGTATTTGCCTTGCGTTTTTTCTTATCTGGGCTTCCTAGTTGTACACCTGGTCCTCCTAACCCATCCAGTCCACTATCACCACCTAAAAAAAAAAAAATCAGTGTTTCCACTTGTACATGAAATAATTTTATATCTCTCATAGCAATATCTATTATATTTACCTGTTAATATGCTTTCTATTTTTGTTAGTTAAAGGCAAAATTAAGCTTTTATTTCCTTTGTTCTTCAAAAAGCCATTCCCGTAGTTTTAGCCAGAAACAATCATTCATCTTTGCTCCCATATTTATTATTCTTTTTTTTTTTTTTTTTTGTCTTTTTCGTGACCGGCACTCAGCCAGTGAGTGCACCAACCATTCCTATATAGGATCCGAACCCGCGGCGGGAGCGTCACTGCGCTCCCAGCGCCACACTCTCCCGAGTGCGCCATGGGCTTGGCCCCATGTTTATTATTCTTTCAGTGAAAAACAAAGTCTTCTTCTCACTCTCTCAAACTTTCAGTCATCTGGTTCCCTGTCTCTAAGCCCACTGCTATTACAAGTTTATGGCCCATCTTTCCAAACATAATCTAGATATATTCAAGTATAATATCTTTTGGGGGGGTACACAAATGATGGCATACTATCAATACTGGTCTGCACCTTGTTTTACTTGGAGACCATCCCATGTCACTATATATAGAACTGCTTTATTCTCTAATAACTGAGTACTATTCCATAGTATGGTTATGCCATAATTCATTAAACTAGTCCCCTCCCTACTAATCGATATTTAGGTTGTTTCCAAACCTTTGCTGTTACCGCAATGAAAATCCATGTACACATGTCTTTACATACACGTACAAGTCATTCTTAGAACCGGAATTATGGCATCAAAGGTATCGTGCCTTTTAATTCTTAAAGATACTGTTAGAATGCAACAATGTTTACAAGTACAGACAGTCCTCACTTATGATGGTTCAACTTAACAATTTTTCAACTTTATGACAGTGCAGAAGTAATACCCATTCAGTAGAAACCACACTTCAATTTTGAATTTTGATCTTTTGCTGGGCTACGCAGTAGGATACTCTCTCGCAGTGACAGGCAGTGGCAGTGAGCTGCAGCTCCCAGTCAGCCACAAGATCATGAGATAAACAACTGATGCTCTACAGTGTACTGTGTTGCCAGATGATTTTGCCCAACTGTAAGCTAATTTAAGTTTCTGAGCACGTTTAAGGTAGGTTAGGAGTATTAAATGTATTTTCAACTTATGATGAGTTTATCAGGATGTAACCCCATCATAAGTTTAGGAGCGTCTGTACTGTTTTCTCAACAGTATATGATCAAGCAATTTTTATTATGGAGAATTCTGAACATATACAAAAGTAGACAGAAGAGTAAAATTAACCCCATATGCCCATCACCCAGTCCTAATAACCATCAATACATGGTCAATTTTGTCACTGCAGCACTGCTTCCACTTCTCCTCTAGTACTATTTTGAAGCAAATTCCAGACATCGTATCATTTTATCTATAAATATTTCAGAATTTATCTTGAAAAGCTAAGAACTTAAAAAAAACCAAAAACCCACAACTATAATGCCATTTTCACCTCAACAAAAATTAACAGTAATCCCTTAATATCAATTAATACCCAACCCAAATATCTCACAAAATTTGTTATGGTGTGTTTACATTGGAATCCAAATAAGGTCCATACATTACAATAGGTTGATATGTCTTTCAATTGATATGTTCCTCTCCATCACTCCACTTTCTTTCTTACAATGTATTAATTAGAAGAATCAGTTGATTATTGTTTCAATGATTAAGGTACAGTCTCTCACCTCTAAACCCACTCTTAGTGATGCTGGAATGGAGCTTGGCCAATTAGATTTCTCTTTTGCCAGACTCTTGCAACAGGAGCTCTACAGGGATACAGAAAGGCTAGGGGATATTATTCATTGCTAGTGTATAGAAATGTATATTAACCTTGTATCCTGTAACTTTGCAGAAATCATTGATTAGCTCTAATAGCTTTTGTTGGTTTTTGTAGGATTCTTTAGTGTCTTCTATGTATAAGATCATGTCATCTGCAAACAGAAATAATTTTACTTCTTTCTTTCCAATCTGGATGCCTTTTACTTCTTTTTCTTGCCTAATTGTTCTAGCTAGAACTTCCAGTACAATGTTGAATACCAGACATCCTTATCTTGTTCCTTATGTTAAAAGCTTTCAATCTTTTATACCCAAGTATGATGTTAGCTGTGGGTTTTTTCATAGATGTCCGTTATCAGAAGGAGGAAGTTCCCCTATCCTCATAATTTGTTGAGTGTTTTTTATCATAAAAAAGTATTGGATTTTGCCAAATGTTTTTCTGCATCTATTGAGATAATCATGTTTCCCCCCTTCATTCTATTAATATGGCATATTAAAAAAATAATAATAATCTGGCATATTAAATGGATTGATTTTCATACATTGAATCAACCTTGCATTTCTGTGAAAAACTCAACTTGGTCATAATGTGTTCTCCTTTTAATATGCTACTGAATTCAGTGTGCTAGTATTTTGTTGAGAATTTTTGTATCTGTATAAGAAATGTAGGTCTGTAGTTTTTTGTTTTGTTTTTTCCTTATACCTTCATTTGACTTTGGTATCAAGGTAATACTGGCCTAATAGAATGAGTTAGAAAGTGTTCACTCTATTTCTATTCAATGGCATTGTTTTAAGTAACCAAGTGTGTGGTAATTTGTTACACAACAGTAGAAAACTAATACAACTGCTAAAAAAACACAAACAAAAATCATGTGCCTCCTGATGGAAGAACAGATCATCACCTGTGAAACAGTCTTGTAAAAAAACAGAAATCTGAATCTGATCAAGCCTCTAGTTTAGATCCAACTACCAATTTATAGGAAATAAGTAATATGTTAAAAAATGCCAATGGGATACAAACCAGCAAAATCCAGATATATCAAACATTCTAGGTAAAAAAACATGAACCATACTCATAACTTGATGCAATTTTATAATATAATTTTATATAAGAAACTGGTTAAATAGGTGTTGATAACTGAAAAAGCAAAAAGTGAGGTAACTTGGAGAAGTAACCACAGGAAGCAACTTCCACATCTAGGGCTTAGTGAACAAAGAGCTAAAACTGTAACACTTAGAAGGAAACAAAGGTGTGAATCTTTGTGACCTCGTATTAGGCAATAGTTTCTTAATTATGACACCAAAAGCATCAAAAGAAAAAAATAGATAAATTGTATTTCATCAAAATTAAAAACTTTTGGTGCATCAAAGAACACTATCAAGAAAATGAAAAGGCAACACATGGAATGGGAGAAAATATTTGTCAGTCATATACCTGGTAAGTGTCTAGTATCCAGAATAAATAAAGCTTTCTTACAACTCAAAAAAACCAGACAACTAACCTAACTAAAAAATGGCTAAAGGGCCGAGCCCGTGGCGCACTCAGGAGAGTGCGGCGGCCCTGGGAGCGCGGCGACGCTCCCGCCGCGGTTCAGATCCTATATAGGAATGGCAGGTGCACTCACTGGCTGAGTGCCGGTCACGAAAAAGACAAAAAAAAAAAAAAAAAAAAAAAAAATGGCTAAAGGATTTGAACAGACATTTTTCCAAAGAAAATATACAAATGGCCAATAAGTACACAAGAAGACGCTCAACATCTATAGTCATTATGGAAATACAAATTAAAACCACAATGAGATACCACTTCAAAGCCACTGGGATGTAATCAAAAATATAGATAACGAATGTTGGCAAAGATGTGGAGAAATTGGAACCTTTATATTTTGCAGGTAGAAATGTAAAATGGTATAGCCACTATGGAAAAAAGTTTGTCAGTTCCTCAAAAAGTTAAACATGAAGTTACCATATAACCTAGCAAATCCTCTCCTAGGAGTACACTCATGAGAACTGAAAACTTGTTTGCATAAAAACTTGCACAAAAACATTTATAGCAATATTATTCATAATAGACAAAAAAGTGGAAACAACCCAAATGTCCATCAACTAGTGAATGGATAAACAAAATATCCATACAATAGAATATTATTCAGCCATAAAAAGGAATGAAATACTGATATTAGGGCTGGTCCGTGGCTCACTCGGGAGAGTGTGGTGCTAACACCAAGGCCATGGGTCCGGATCCTATATAGGGATGGCCAGTTCACTCACTGGCTGAGCGTGGTGCTAACAACACCAAGCCAAGGGTTAAGATCCCCTTACCAGTCATCTTTATAAAACAAAAATAAAACAAAACAAAAAACCCAAAAACTGATACTGCTGCAACATGGATGAAACTTGAAAATGTTATGCTAAGTGAAAGAAGCCAGACACAAAAAGCCACATATTGTATAATTCCATTTATATGGATGTCTACAATAGGAAAATGTATAGAGACAGAAAATATATTAGTGGTTGCCAGGCCACTGGGGATGAGGGGACATTGGGAGGTACAAGGTTTCTTTTTAAGGCAGTGGAAAACATTCTTGAATTAAAGTAGCGATGGTTGCACAACACTGCACTTAATGGTACACTCTAACATGGTTAAAATCGTGAATTTTACATTATGTGAATTTTATCTCAAATAAAAATAAATATAAATATAAAAACAATCACTTATTATCTCTCAGCATATCATTCAGAAATCAGAAGTTGGGCTGGGTTCTCTGCTCAGGATATCAAGCCAAAATCAAGGTAAGTTGAATTCCTGTCTGGAGGCTCTGGGGGGAAATCTGCTTCCAAGCTCATTGCTTGTGGCCAAATTCAGTTACTTGTGGTTGTAGACTAAGATCCTACTTTCCTTGCTGGCTGTCAGCTCTTAGCTCCAGGAGGCTGCTCACATTCCTTGACTCGGTGGCTCTCTCCAATTTCAAGCCAGCAATGGTGTATCAAATTCTTGCGCTTCACGTCTCTGAGAGTTCCTCTTCTTCAACTGAGCTGTAGAGAACTCTCTGCTCCCAGAGGACTCATGTGATTAGGTCAGGTCTTCTCAGATAATCTCCCTATCTTAAGGTAAACTGTACCTTATGACATAACCTAATCGAGGGATTAAAATCCATCAAATTCACAGTCCTGAGGATTACATAGGGTATGTACACTTGGTGATCATCTTAGAATTCTGCCTACCACAACAGCCACTGATAACCAAAACCTAGATCCACTGATTCATTAGAGGATGCAAAATGGCGATATTAGGTTAAATTTTAAACTTTCATTTCTCTTACGATGTATGTTTAAAAACTATCTGAATTTTCTAAGTATGTCCTTTGCCATTTTTCTACTGTTTGATATTTTTCTTAGTGATTTGTAGAAACTCTTTATATACTAAAAAAGCTCAACCTATTTAAACTGTATCTTTTGACTTCTTATACAATTTTTAATATTTTTAAATTTTAAAATAATTTTAGATTTTAAAGAAATGTTGTGAAGCTAATACAGAGAATTCCCATATACCCCATACCCACTTTCTCCTATTACGTTACCCAGAATTTAAAAAAAAAAATTTTTATGTAATAAAATGCATTGATATTTTATTTTTTTGGATTCTCAGCTTTGTCTTATGCTTAGAAGAACATAAAATAACAATTTTGAGAGCATAAGAAATAATTCTGTCATGTTTTCTCCTAAAATTTTTAGGACTCCTTAATTTTAATTTTTAATTGTAGTAAAACACATATAAAATACACCACCTTAACTATACTTAAGTGTACAGTTCAGTAGCATTAACTTAAAAAAGATTTACCATCTTAACCATTTTTAAGTGTACAGTAGTAATAAGTTTATTCAGATTACTGTGCAACCAATCTCTAGAACTTCTTCATCTTGCAAAACTACAATTCTATACATGTACCCATTAAGCAATAACTTCTCATTTTCCCCTCACCCTTCAGCCCCTGGCAACCATCTACTTTCAGTTTTTATCAATATAACTGCTGTAGATACCTTATATAGTGAAATCATAAAGTGTGCATCTTTTTGTGACTAGTTTATTTCACTTAGTATAAGATCCTCAAGGTTCACCCATGTCATAGCATGTATCAGAATTTCTTTCCTTTTTAAGGCTGAATAATATTCCTACATATACTGTAGTGGATTGAATTATGTCCCCCCCAAACTCCCTGAAGTTTGTGTCCCCCAACCTTATGTATTAGAATCTTAGCCCCCATTGTGACTGTTAAGAGGGTGGGAAATCCTATTATGGTAATTGAAAGGTGGAGCCTTGAAGAGGTGATTGGATTATAAGACCATGCAGTAGTGAATGGATTAAAAATGGTGGTCCGGGGTGTGGTTCTGAGGGCTTTAAAAGAAGGGGAGAGTCTGTCTTTCTCTCTCTCTGCTCTCTCTGCTTCCACCATCTTGCAATGTGAAAGCCCTGGATCACTGTTGCTACCATCAGATGGATTTTGGATTTCCCAGCCTCAGAAACTGTAAGCAATAAATTTCATTTTCTTTATAAATCACCCAGTTCTGTGTATTCTGTTATAAGCAACACAAACAGACTAATACATATACTGTACACATATGATACATTTTGTTTATCCATTTATCTGTTGATGGACACTTGGGTTGCTTCCACTTTTAGGCTATTGTAAATGCTGCTACTGTGAACATGGGTGTACAAATACCTCTTCATGACTCTACTTTCAATTCTTTTGGATATATACACAGAAGTGAAATTGATGGGTCATATGGTAATTCTATTTTTAATATTTTGAGGAAACAACATGCTGTTTCCATAGCTTCATTAGCTTCATTTTCATGTTACAGTTGTATATCTTTGTATATCTCCACCTGGAATTTATGAGTATTTTGGGATAATAAGTCAGGTAAAAAGAAATGTTATTTTGTTCTAGATAACTCGCCAGAACAAAAAATACCTTTCCATATATTATAAGTCTTCCACTGTGTCCCTCAATGGGGTTTTAAAAAAGCTTTTATCTGTAGATTCAATGCAATCTCCATCAAAATTCCAATGGCATTTTTCACAGAAAAAAAGCAATTCAGAAATTCATGTGGAAGCACAAAAGACCCTGAACAGCTAAAGCAATCATGAGAAAAAAGAACAAAGCTGGAGGCATCACATTTCCTGATATCAAACTATATTATAAAGCTATAGTATAAAAACAGTATCATACTGGCATAAAAACAGACACATAGACCAATGAAACAGAATTGAGAGCCCAGAAAGAAACCCACACATATATGGTCAACTATTGTTTGACAAGGGCATCAAGAATACATTATGGGGAAAGAATAGTCTCTTCAACAAATGGTGCTGGGAAAACAGGATACCACATGCAAAAGTATGAAATTGGAGTTCTATCTTAACACCACTCACAAAAATTAACTCAAAATGGATTAAAGATCTAACAGATTACAGTAAGAATCAGCATTTTAGAGAAAAATATAGTGCAAATTCCTCAATCCATGGAAAAGCTTTATATGCTGATAATTAATGATATCTAGTGGAAGAAATACAGATACAGATCTGGTTTCAGTTGTCACTAGCTGTGCTCCCTTGGATAATCCACATTAGATATATTTTTTAAGCATTTACTGTGCTCACATCACTGCACTAGGAAGTAAAGATGAAGAGATACCAATCTTCCTTTCAAGGAATTTATAGTTTAAATGGGATAGATAATATAGTGAGCAATTAGGAAATGATGATCATTGCACCAAGAGTCACAAATAAAAAATCCAAGGGACTTTAAATGAAGAAATGATTATATCCATTATGAGGACTCTAAACAGTGACATTTGAAGTTGGTTGGAAGAAGATAGGATTTATCAGATGGACAGGGAAGGGGAAGATTAGCACAGAGGTGATTTTTTCTCATTTACTCAGTCTTCTTTGGTGGACCACAAAAGGCAAAAATGGAAATTTCTGTTTCAAACTAAAAGAACTCCCGTCTTTAATTCTAATTTGATGAGGCAATCCCACTTGAGTAGATGGTACATAAAGAACTGACAGTGAGATCTGGTCCACTTCTCAAGGTCATTTATTCAAATCTGATGGTTAAGATTTGACAAAGCTTATTATACTAACTTACACTATTCAGTAACCCATATAAACTGAACTGATGACTACAGATTAATAATTTGTATGCAGTTTTCCATAACAGCATATACGGACATACTGAACAGACAATGTGTTGTTCTGAAATCTGAATACCTAGAGATTCTCATGAATCTGATACGGAAAAAGAATTAGCAATGGTCTTAGAAATCAAATAATAAAGTGGTTATATAAATAAACTAGATGCCAAACTCAAAAGTTCTGTCTTTCCTAATATCTCTCATGGGTATTTCATTTTAACAGAAGTATAAATAGAAAAAGGTAATTCTAGAGCTGGCCGGTTAGCTCAGTTGGTTATGATGTAGTACTGACAACATCAAGGTCCTGGGTTTGATCTCTGCACCAGCCAGCAAAAAAAAAAGAAAAAGAAAAGAAAAGAAAAAGAGAAAAAAAGGTAATTCTTAAAAACAATTATTAATACATTAGTCTCCAATCTCTAATCCAAGATATCTAAATTACTATTCACAGCATTCTCAAGAATAATGAATAACTGTAATTTTACAATCAAATACTGTAATTTAAAAATGGACGAAATGCACTTTTAATGGTATCTACCATCTCTGCTCACTTTCCAAAAATCAAATAATTGCTTGTAATTACTCGTAGTAGATTGAATTATGTCCCCCCAAAACTCACTGAAGCTTGAATTGTATCCCCCAAGTTTTATGTATTAGAAATTTGGCCCCCACTGTGACTGTTAGAAGGGTGGGAAGTCCTACTATGGTAACTGAAAGGTAGAGCCTTGAAAATGTGATTAGATTGTAGGACCATGCCATAGTGAATGGATTAAGAATGGTGGTCAGGGGCATGGTTCTGAGGGCTTAAAAAGAGGAGAGAGGAGAGTCTGTCTTGCTGTCTCACTCTCCTTGCTCTGCCATTTCACAATGTGATACCCTGACTCACTGTCACCACCACCAAGACCCTCATCAGATGTATTCCCTGGACTTTGGACTTCCTAGTATCTGAAACTGTAAGCAATAAATTTCATTTTTTTTATCAATCACTCAGTTCCAGGTATTGTGTTATAAGCAATGAAACGGACTAATGCCTTACTATAAGGCAAAACTCTGACATTGGGAATTATTTAAATAAACTCATTATTTTCAAGCAATCTGTGAGCAAAACCACCAAAAATACTTTTTTGAACATTCAGTCTTATGGTATTTTTATTTGAGTCTAGAATCTCCTTCCATAAAACAAATCTTTAAGTTCCCACTGGTCTCTGTTGCCCCACTTATTGTTCATCTAAAGAGTTAACTATATAACACTTTCATTGGCTCTGACTCTTGGCTTTACCTATGTCCTTCCTCCTGCTACCTGTAATACTGATGGTTTTTCTACATGATGTAATCAGCACTGTTAGATCAAATTCATGGTCATCAGGGCTAACTAGAGTACGAACTACCAAGAATTTGATGATTTTCATTCTCTAAAAATGAAGTGAAAGGTCAGAATCCAAAGGAGAGGAAAGTGGTAGTTTCAGTGCAGTTATTTAGGTTACTTACTAACTTCTGGTCCCAAATCTTCTCTCTGCCTTCAACATACCTGTTTGCTGCTAATTCCGCAAGGGAAACCATGCCTATTCAGCCAGAAGTTGAGAATTTGGGGCACAGAACGAAGAAAAAGGGACTGCCAAAGCTTATTGTTAACACTGGTCACTCTGATCCTTTTATTTGTTAATACTTGAATTTCTTCATTTCATCTCTTCACTCCTACCTGCTGAGTGCCCTCTGAATGTACAAGGAAAAGAGAAGTGGGAAAGGGTGATGTAAAGAATGGAACAAGAAGCCTCTCTCACCTTAAGAAAGCAAAGGAATTTTATCAATAGTATCACCCTACATGCCAATCAATCTCAATTAAGCAAAATAATACTCTTACCTCTCTTCTTACCCTTTAACACCTTTATCCTGAGCTAGAAGTTGAAGTTGTATCTCTCATGGTATTATGAGTCTGACCCATTAAATGAAGCAATTTTTTCCCATCCAAAAGTTCTACAAATTCAGGATTTCTTTCATTTAAATTCAATTTATAACTTTTTTCTATTTGTAAGTACTTTTTATTTTTGTAAAGTGCGGAATATTTACTTTAGGCCTTTTACGTATTTTAAATATTCATCTTTTAACCTCACTTTATTTACACTAATGATTTGGTTTATCACATTGACTATATATGGGCTGAATGCTTGTGTCTCCTCAGAATTCACATGTTGAAGCTTTAACCCCAATGTGATAGTATTTAGAGGTGGGGCCTTTGGGAAGTAATTAGGTTTAGATTAGGTCATAAGGGTTGAGCCCTCATGATGGGATTAGTGGCTTTATAAGAAGAGGAAGAAAGAGCTCGCTCGCTCTCTCCACACATGCACCAAGGAAAGGCCTGGTGAGCACACAATGAGAAGGAGGCAGTCTATAAGCCAGGAAGCAGGTCCTCAACAGGAAATGAATTTGCTGGTACAATCCTAGATTTCCCAGGCACCAGAATGGTGAGAAATAAATATCTATAGTTTAAGCCACTTGGTCTATGATATTTTGTTATATTAGCCCAAGCTAAGACATTGACTGTTTTCATAAGTAATGTGACTGCATTATTTTAGAAATATTTTATAATCAATATTTCTCTTTAAACAGACTCACTTCATCATTATTCCAAGTGTTTGGTTTAACTATGTATTTTATGTTGATTAAATGATAGAAACCATGTAAAGTGCCTAACACACTACCTTGCACCCAGTGGGCACTCAAATACTAGTCCTTATTTTGCTTTCCTTTAGACTAAACTATACCATAAGCTCACTTCACTTTAGTTTCTATAGTATTTTGAATCTTATCCAAATATCTAATTTCCATCAACGTCAACACTCTCAGTGGACATTCAAATATCAGTTTTTCATTTTAGCACAGAAATCTGAGATTTAATGTCAGTTTATTCTTATCATTTACTATGGGCATAAACATCTTAGCTAACAGCTTTATCTTCTTCTGAAACACATACTTTCATAATATTGGTCCCTACTGTGGAATGAAACTATTATAAATTATTATGTGAATATAGTATTATACAAATTTCAGCAAGCATTTGGTAAAATGGCCTTATGCGACTGAAGTGAAAGTACCATTAGCTCCTTCTAAAATGCAAGGTAGAAAGTGTCCACTATGTGATGCCCAGAACTTAGATCATTCTGGGCAGGTAATAAATATTAAATTCAGAATCCCCTCAACATCAGTGATTTAAGGTTTCAAACACTTGTGGCTCCTGTGCTAGCTGTTCTCCCCACAGTAATGATTTTTGTATTACTGAGGTCCATGGAGTTTAAGATTCCTTACAAAGATAAAAATTAGGATAGTAAAGATTAGGTGGGTGAATGGTATTCATGTGTGAAGCTGACTGTTCAATAATACCTTTGATAATGAACTTTTATTAATAAAGTTGACCAAATTTTTTAGACGAAAAACTTCACAAATCATGCAGAACAAAGTTGTAGATATTCACAAGTATTCAATAGTAATTTGTCTATTTGTCGTTTTCAGCAAAATTGTGAAACCTGAGAGGTTTCTGCTTTTAAAATATTTTTCTTTGCTCATTATTTTCTTCCCAGGGGGAGAAAACCTTCATTTCTGTTCTTTTCAGGCCCAACCCAAATCGAAATAAGAAAGAATCTGCTGTAGGTCATTTATACTTATTGACTGATTGATTAAATATACCTAAAAGTGAATGTTGATCACATTATTTAACCAGAATGTGTATTTTAGACCATCTATTTCTGGCTTCAATAGCAAACAGATAATTTACAACATACCAGACAATGTTCTAAATGATTTATATATATTAACTCATTTAATCCTTCAAACTACATGAGATAATTATCATTATTCTCATGTTACAGCTGAGGAAACAGACACACAGAGAGGTTAAGTAACTTGCCCACACAGCTAATAAATAGCAGAACTGGGATAAGAACTTTGGCTGTCAGGCTCAGAGTCACAATGCTGTACTGTTTCTCATTATTGCAATTAGCATATCTATAGAGACTAGAAATAGGAAAGGAGACCTGGAATCATTCTTGACCATACTTTAAGGGTAACCTCGATTGTAAAGATAACTTAGACCTCCTGGGTTGCCTGGAAAAAGAATGTTAGAAGATAAAATTGTATAATCTTCTCAAGAGGTAACTTCTCTACACTCCTGGGAAAAGCAAACCAGGAAGACTGATTACCTGAAGTTACTGAAACCTCTTTGTTAATATTCATCAAATTAGATTGCAGAAACATTTGTGAAGTTTCTGGAAGTACAGAAGTAATAAAAGTAATAATTCTTCCCTGTAAGCATGTCATAACCTATAAGAAATAATATTTTTTTCTTGAAACTCTTTAATGTGATAAATACAATGATAGAGATGAGCACAGGATGTTGAGGGAATGTAAAGAACTCCCATGTAATCTTGACTGAGGAAGGAATTCAAGGAAGACATCCTGGGAGGTTTCAACTAAGCAAAAGTTGTGAGGATAAGTATCTTACCAAAGGTGGAGGAAAAAAGAGGGCATGCCTAGCAGAAGGAACTGAATGTCTAAAGAAAGTTTTAAAGGCAAAAGAGACCATGACAACATCTAGAGAGGAACTATTTCAGGACTGGAGCATAGGAGAAAAGGGAGAGCATTTCATGGAATGTGAAGAATGAAGGACTAAGTAGTAGGCCTGGGCCAAGTCAAAGAGGGCCAATATGGAAAGGTTGGGTTTTTATTCTAATGGTAATGGAGAACCACTGAATAGTGTTACAAAAGAGAATAACATGACTGAATTGTGTTTTGGGAGCACTATGGCAGTGGAACATGGTGCTAAGATCTGGGCCCTAGAGTTTGAGTTCTAGGTTTGCTACTTGGGTATATTTGAATGTGTTACTTAAGCACATATCACTTAACCTCTCTGAGCATCAATTCTTCAACTGTAAACCTAGAATGATAACATCTAATTCACAGGGTTATTAAGAAGATAAAGCAAGATGATCCATTAAACCACTTAGCAAAAGTACCTGGTATGTACTCAGTAGATGGTAGTTATTTATCACTAGCAGTGGCAATGTGGAAATGGATTACGAGGGACAAAAGAGGAAGGCAGGAAACCAGTGAGGGGGCTATTGTAATAATCAAAGAGATAAGCAAAACCTAAACTATAGAAGTGGCTGTGGAAAGGTCAAGAAGGTGAGGTGACAGGTTCAAAACATAAAGGAGACAGATATGTTGTGTGGGAGTCAGGAATGAGTTTGGGCCATTGGATAAATGATGGTCATGTTCACCAAGACAGGGGAGAAAGAACATACCGGACATCTCACAGACATATACCTTTTCTTCAACACATTAAAAACAAAAATTTATCTCACCCTCATAAGTTCACTCTTCCTTCCACATACCTGTGACATAATTCTCTCATGGTTTTTCTCCTACCTCTCCAGCTACTCCTTCACATTCTCCTTTTCAGGGTCTCTTATTCCCTCCTGTCTCCCAAATATTAGTGTTTTCAAAGTTGCTGTTCTCAATGCTTTTCTCTTCTTACTTTTCACTCTCTCGGGTAAGCTCATCTACTCCCAAGGCATTAATTAGTATTCACCTGTTTACTGATGACTTCCAGATCTCTTATTTCTGGCTTGGACCACTTGCCTCAGTTCCAAGCCATGTATATCCATTGTGTACATTGGAATATCTCAGGGGTATATTTATTCAGTGTGTCTAAAGCCAAACTCATTTTCCTGATAACCTGCCTAGCCTCTACATGAACCAATTTAAAAACCAAAAAACCTCTTCCTTCAGACTTTCTCTCACCTGCTCTTCCCCCTGTTCTGTGACTACATAAATTATGCTCCCTCTCCAACCTTAAGCCAAATCCTCTATATACTCATCTCATCTGAACAGTCTATGTTTTCTAGTAAAGTCTACTTTAAGTACTTTTCAGGCTTTAAGTACTTTAAGTACTTCTGTGTTATCCCATTCTAAAATACATCCTCGTCTCTCCTATGTCATTTCTAACTCTCATTAAAAGCATTCTATCTGAAATGAATGCCTTTCTTCTATCTCTCTTTGATGCTAATCCCCTTTCCTCATCTGCAGAGACCTGATTTATAAGAATAGGAGACTTGTCTATCCCATCCCCAGCTACTGGAACAGTGAGTGCCTAGCACATTTTAGATATTTCAAAACATATATTAGATGCTTTATTGATTAATGAATTGTCCTCTCTTTCTGTTGCCTTTTCAGTTTTTCCTCTCTCTTTCTAGATATGGTTCTTCTGTAAATCTACAAATATGTTTAAGTCTCTTTTCAGTGGAGGAAAAAAAAAAAAAAAGACACCTATAGAAACTTTCCTGACTCTCTTTTCAAGCTATTTGCTATGCCTTTCTATCACCAAGCTTCTTTTACACCATATCTTCTCCACTTAATCTTTACCACATTTGGGCCAAGCCCATGGCGCACTCGGGAGAGTGCGGTGCTGGGAGCGCAGCGACGCTCCCGCCGCAGGTTCGGATCCTATATAGGAATGGCCGGTGCAGTCACTGGCTGAGTACCGGTCACGAAAAAGACAAAAAAAAAAAAAATCTTTACCACATTAATCTTCAGCGCTTTAAAATGTGGTTTCTTCCCAAAACTGCCTTCTCAAGATCATCAGGAACTCCTAGATCCTCTTCTCACCCTTTATCCTCCCTGCTACTCTTTTTACATCACTTAACACAGAAGAATACCCACTGATTCTTAAAACTCTTCTCCAGACCTTCCTTGATTCCTTTAAAGATAATTCATGTTTTTTTATTTCCTGTAAATAATCACAGCCCTTATCATGCTGTTTATAACTATTAAATTTGCATGTGTCCTGTACTAGACTAACAATTTCTTTTCTTTTCTTTTTTTTTAAAGATGACCGGTAAGGGGATCTTAACCCTTGACTTGGTGTTGTCAGCACCACGCTCTCCCAAGTGAGGTAACCGGCCATCCCTATATAGGGATCCGAATCTGTGGCCTTGGTGTTATCAGCACCACACTCTCCCAAGTGAGCCACGGGCTGGTCCTTAGGCTAACAATTTCTTGAAGACAGGTGTCATGTCTTATTCCCACTACCTGGCACTGTGACTGCTCAATAAATATTTGTTGAATGAATGAATGAATACTTCCATCAGATCAATGCCTAAAAGTTCTACAAATACTGGAGAATAGGAATGTTGGTTAGAGTAAGAATGACAGGTGACATTCTAAGGGAAAAGGACAAGTAAAAGTAATATGAGGGGCTATCAACAATCAGAAAGCAGCATAAAGATATGAATGAATTAATTCATGTATTCGCTCATTCATTTATTTGATTTTTACTATGGGCAAGTAAAAAGACAGTCAAGACACAGTACCTGTCCTCATGCATTTGTGTTATAATCAAGAGCTGAGGGTTTGACGGTGTTAAGAACTGGTGGAAAATAGAGGAAGATATTATGTCACTAAATAGTAATTCTGAATCTAATGTTAAAACATCAGGACAAGTTTGGAAGACTACAAATCCAGCTGCTTCTGGTCCACACACCTTCACAATCCAGGTCTATCCGTAGCAGTTCTCAAACTTTAGTGTATATATGGAACACTTGGGGATCTTGTTAAAGGTGCAGAGAAATCTCCCAGAAATCCTGATTCTGTGGATCCATGAATCTATATTTTACTAAGCATCACAGGTGATTATGATGCTCTTGGTCTACAGAGCATATTTAATCCATTTCCACATTGCTACTGCTAGTGATAAATAACTGCCACCTACTGAGTACTTATAAAGTACTTTGCCAAGTGGTTTAAATGGATCAACTTGCTTAATCCTCTTAGTAACCCTAAGAATTAGATGTTATCATTCTAGGTTTACAATTGAGGAACTGATGCTCAGAGAGGTTAAGTAATATGTGCTTAAGTAACATACTCAAGTTTACCCAGCTATTAAGTGGCAAACCTAGAACTCAAACTCTAGGGCCCAAGATCTTAGCCACTAGGTTCCACTGCCACGGTGCTCCCCAAACACAATTCAGTCATGTTATTCTCTTTTGCAAAACTATTCAGTTACAATAGCTTCTTTGCTGATGCTTGAACACATTAGGCATATTCCAGATCCAGGGGCTTTGCATTTGCTGTTCCTTTTGTGGAGACTGCTCTTCCCACATGAATCCATATGGCTCTGTGCTATCATTTCCTTTAGGTCTTTGCTCAAACATCATATTCCAGGTGAGCCCTTTCATAATCACCTTATATATAATCCTTACTTCCCCACCCCATACATATTTCCTACCCCCTTTCCCTGTTTTGTTTTTTACTATGACACTTACCATTTGACATTCTATACCTTTTATCATTTGTTTATTCCACAAGTGTGAACTCCTTCTGGTTGAAGATCGTCTATCTGCTTTGTTCACTACTGTATCTCAGTGCCAAGAACATAGTAACTGTTCAATAAGTATTTGCTTAATGAACAAACAGTATTACTTGAACTTTGGGACTTTCAGTCTTAACCCTGTTAGGACCTGGAAATAAGAGCTGGAGGGTATCTCCAAATTTCCAGATGGCACTTGGCGTTTGGAACTTATAAGCAGTATCTTTTGTTTGGTACATCGTTCCCTCTGATTTTTCTTAGTAAGGCGGCCGTAAAATTCCTAACTAGTTTGCAAGTTGGAAGAAAACCAATCATGTATAAAACTGATTTCACATGATTTGATTTTTATCCATAAAACAATAAAGAAAATGCCT
Organism: Cynocephalus volans; assembly: GCF_027409185.1. Taxonomy (NCBI): domain Eukaryota; kingdom Metazoa; phylum Chordata; class Mammalia; order Dermoptera; family Cynocephalidae; genus Cynocephalus; species Cynocephalus volans. The sequence goes on along the minus strand of NC_084462.1, from coordinate 83,317,030 downwards.
TCTGAACTTGTATCGTTTCTCCTCTTAAACGTAAGGCAAATGAATTGATAATGTTGCCTTTTAGTATGTGTGAAGGGGGCTGGGAGAGACGTGAAAGCCCCGTCGGCCTCCTCCAAGAGCGCCAACTCTAATGCAGTCCAACTTACTTTTTGGGGGGTGGGCATCGTTCGATGTCTCTGCCAGGGGGTGTCTCTTTCCACCCTCTGAGCTGCCTATTGTGCTGGGTGTTGGGAATGGGATGAGGTGGGAGAGGAGGGGCGTACGAAGGGATGCGGAGTGCGGCTCCAACTGCCTCCTCACACAAAGTCGGGAGGCGAGGGCTCCGCGCGGTTGTCTAGGGGCCAGCGGGCTCCGGGCCGCGCGCCTCAGACCGCAGCCTCGGCCCCGGGGCGCGGGCGGGACGCGGGCTGCGCGGAGTTAGGCCCGGAGAGAGCCCCGTGGCCTCCCGGCGGCCGGGCACGGTGCCCCGCGCACCCCACTCACCCCGGTCCCCCCAATCCGGCGCCCTTCTCGGTTACCTCGAACTCTCTTCAGCGAAATGGGATCTTTCTCCTGTTCTGCTGACATTACAGACCGCAAAGCATGACTCCCCCCCAGGCCGCGGGAATTCGGTCTCTTTGATGCTGCGGCGGCGGCTCCTCCTCCTCGCGGGGCCGCTGCGGCTGCGAGGCGAGCCTCGGAGCCGAGGCGCGGCCGAGGGCGGCGGGGACGCGGGTCGACTTTGCAAAGTTTGGGAGGAGGACGAGGCCTCGGGGCGGCGGGGCAGCGTGCGGGGGCTGGCCGGGCTCAGCGGCGGCGGCCCGGAGCGCGGCCTGGGGGCGGCCCCCCGCCCGGGGCCGGCATGTGCTGAGGACGAGTGCGCCGCGGCGGCCGCCGCCTCCCACTCCTTCTTCTTCGCCGCCGCCGCCTCAGGAGACGCTGACAGGGGAGGCGGGAGGCGGGCGGGCCGGCCCTAACGGCGCACTCACAGCGCCCTCTGAAGAGGAGGTCTGTTCTCTCGCCGCTCCCGAGTCGCAGACACAAAAGCCCCCAGCCTGGAGCCGCCTGCAAAACCCGCTCCGGGGTGGGCGAGGGACGTGGCGCGGCCCCGCGGCTTCCCCGCCCTGAGCTCTCCAGCCCCGCGCGGGGACGGGCTTCGGGGGGCGGGGGCCGCTGCCTGGTCCCGCGGCGCCTCCCGCCGCCGCCGCCGCCGCCGCCGCCTCGCGCTCCGCCTCGGCCCAGCCCCCACGGCCCGCGCGCGCCTCTCGCTCCGCGCCGGGTTCGCGGGCCCGCGGCCCTGGCAGCCGGGGCGGGCAGCGCGCGCCGAGGGGCCGCCCCGCCCGCGCCCCACGCTCCCTCGCCGTCCTCCAGGCCCGAGGACGACGGCTCTGCGGCCGACGCGCCCGAGCCGGGCGTCTGTGAGGAAATGGCATCTCCGAACTTCGTCCGAGGCCACAGTAGGCATCTTGGCCTCGCAGCCAGGGGTCTGAAAGAGGAACGTACGATGCGAGAAAACTTTAGAAACGGGAGCTGGAGAGTTCTCGGCGGATCTGTGGAGACCCAGATATGTCCGTGGGCTGGACACCTGTTTGTGGAATGCCCAAGTTGGTCCTTTAACGACTTGACTCTTCAAGAAAGAGCGGCGTGGAATTAATACAAGAAAGGACGGTGGTGTGGGAGCGGTGAGACGGCTGGACCTCCTTAGACGTTAAATTTTAGGAGGCCCCCACCTTTGATTTTACATTAGATTTGATCACCGGTCCACGTTCATCAGTTGGGCTGTGTGACTTGAGGCAATTTAGGCAGCCTCTCGGGGTCTGAGTTTCTGATCTATAAAGGTAGTGGGGCTGCATCTCTAAGGTCTCTTCTAGCTGACATTCTTTGACGTACTTGTACGAAATCGTTTCCCTGTTGTTTTGTTAGGTTTTCTAGGCTGTCCTACCGAAGAGAATCTGTAGGTGCAGACTCTAATCTTCAATCAGGTAAACGCTGGGCTTATTTTGATGTGAGAATCACTGAAAAGCACTCATTAAGCATGTGAGGGATTAGAAATAACCACCAACAGGAGTCTCATCCATCCGGAGACAAGACTCACGGAACTCACTCAGCTGCACAGTAGCAGAGAGAACAGAGGTAAACACGAAGCCGGGGTATGGTCTCGAGAGCTACATAACAGACGAGCACCACAGCAGCCGAATCGGCTTCAAAAGACAGTACGGAGTGACAGGGGGCAAACGTTACCCCTTATCTAATAAGACGGGAAGGAGTTGGAATTCCTGAATAGAAGATTCAGACTAGGACAGGCTGGGGAAAATGTCCGTACTGGAGACACATCTGAGGAGAATGTTCCCTCCAATTAGAATGTAAGCTCCATGCTGTGTCTTCTGGTACCTAACAGTGACTGACACATACTAAGCCTTCAAAAAACATTTGTTGAATGAATATGTGGATCAATGACTGGAAGTGGCCCTGGAATTACTGGATTGGTAGGGCTTTGTTAAGTGTGAAAAAGCCAAAGCAAATGGAAAACATGATAAAGCAAATTGGATCTAATACTCTACCTCATAGGCTTGTTGAGGAAAGATTTGAAAGCAATTCGAAAATATCAGTCAATATAAACACGTAATGTTTTATTATAAAACTCTTCGTGCAAGGAGAATGGTTGAGAAAAATCATTGCTAAGAGATTTTGAATTCTTCATTGTAAAAGCTAGAGACCAGAAATAATATGTAAATCAAGAGAAATGAATTGGCCTCTTTTTAATGGTTCATCAAGAATAAAAAGACCATCTTATTTGGACATGATGTTTTAGATCAATTTGACTTCCAATTCCTGACTGCTTGCTTGCACCTATCAGAATTACCTGGAGAATAAAGTTTCAGATTCTCAAACCCCTCCCAGATTTACTGAATCAGAATGTCTGGAAATGTGTCTTTAAATGATCTCTAGGTGATTCAAAAGCATGAGCAGATTTGGTGTCTTGTATTTATGAACCACTTGGTACACAACATTGTAACCCAAAGATACATAGAGATTAGTGAAACAATGGTTCTTGTCCTTAAGGATTCAGTTTAGGGGGAGGAAGCATAGGTTTAAACTAACATTTGAAATGCAGAGTGCCCAGCACTACAATAGACTACCTCAAGTATGCATGGGAGAGAACCCTGTACTCAGCTTGAGAGGCAGATAACTGGTGATATTTGAGGAGAACCTTTAAAAAGATCATGTAGGAACGATTACCAGAGGCTGGAGAGAGAGGGTAGGTAATAGGGAGTTATTGTTTGATGGATTCTCTTTCAGTTGGGGATGGTGGACGTTTTCTGAAGATGGATAGTGAAGCTGGTTGTGCTATAATGTGAATGTAATTAATGCCATTGAATTGTGCACTTGAAAATGGCTAAAACGGTAAGTTTTGTGTTGAGTGTATTTAACCACAAAAAGGATGTGGGAGAGAACATGCAGGAATTAGCTAAACAGATCACAAGGGCAAATAAAGTCCTCTAATTAGAACAGAATTTCCAAAGGAATAGAGGGCTGAAAACGTATGACTCTTCTGGAGACCTTAAGTAGTTAGGAATGCTTACAGCATAAGGTACCTTTCAAGAAATGGTGGGAGCTGATTTTGAGGAAGTAGACAAGGGCCGAATCTCTGAAGGGAATTACATGTCATACCAAGTGTTTTAGTCAGTTTTGTGTTGCCATAACAGAAATACCTGAGACTGGGTAATTTACAAAAAAAAGAGGTTTATTTGGCTTATGATTCTGGAACACCTGCATCTGGCATGGGCCTCAGGCTGCTTCTACTCATGGCAGAAAGTGGCAGGCAGCCGGCAGGTACAAGCAGATCACATGGCGAAAGGAAGCAGGAGAGACAGAGGAGGTGCCAGGGTCTATTAAACAACCAGCTCTCGCAAGAACTAATAGAGCGAGAATTCACTCACTAATCCACTTCTCCCCCAGGGAGAGCATTAATCCATTCATGAGGGATCCGCCCTCATGACTCAATCAGTTTCCAACACTGCCACATTGGGGATCAAATTTCCACATGAATTTTGGAGGGGACAACACATCCAAACTCCATCGTTCCGCCCCTCACCCCCCAACACTCATGACCCTCTCACATTAAAATACAATTATTCCATCCCAATAGTCCTGAAAGTCTTAAGTTGTTCCAGCACCAACTTAAAAGTCCAAAGTCTCATCTGAAACCAAAAGCAAAAGTCCTTCCAGCTGTGAACCTGTAAAAGTCAAAACCAAATTTATCTATTGCCAATATACAATGGTGGAAGAGACATTGGGTGTGCATTCCCATTCCAAAAGGGAGGAATAGGCCAGAAGAAAGGAAAAACAGGCCCCAAACAAGTCCAAAACCCAGCAGGGCAGACATTATGTCTTAAAGCTCCAAAATAATCTTCTTTGATGCCAAGTCCTGCATCCTGGGCATAATGGGGCATTTGGGTCCCCAAGTCCTCAGGCAGCTCCCCTCCTATGGCTTTCCCAGTCTCAAGTGATGCTTTAGCTCTCACAAGCTGGCATTCTACTCTGGTAGCTCCACAGGTCTGGGGTCTCCATGGCGGTCCTGCTCTCATGGCTCCACTAGACATGGCACTGATGGAGTTTCTCCGCTGCAACTCTGACCCCACATTTCCGCTCGGCATTGCTGTAGTGAAGGTTGTCTGTGGTGACTCCGCCCCTGCAACAGATCTCTTCCTGTGCCCCCAGACTTTTCCATACATCCTTTGAAATCAGGGTGGAGGCTCCCAAGCCTCCACAGGTCTAGCATTGTGTAAGCCTGTAGACCTAACACCACATGGATGCTGCCAACGCTTCCAGCTTACATTTTCCAAAGCTGCATGTCAAGCCACACCCGGGGCCAATTTACCCACAGATGGAGTAGCCAAAGCACCTGGGGTGCTGGTGCTGGAAGCAGCTTCCCAAGGTGGTCCTGGGCAGTGAGCCCGTGAAGGGCTCCTCAAGTCTGTTCCCCAAGACCATTTTGTCTCCCTAGGTCTTTGGGCCTGAAATGGAAGGATTGGTCCCAGAGGCTTCTGCAATGCCTTCAGGGCCCTTTTCCCCTTCTCTTGATAAGCCTGGTCTTTTGTGTTAATCTTCTTAGCTCTATTGAATTTTTCTTCTGACAATGCTCTCTGCTTCTCTACCACATGGCCAGACTGCAAATTTTTTCTGGTACAAATTTTCTGTATTAGTTCATTTATGTTGCTTGTAACAAAATACCTGAAACTGGGTGATTTATAAAGAAAAATGACATTTATTGCTTACAGTTTCTGAGGCTGGGAAGTCCAAAGTCCATCTGGTGGTGGCAACAGCGACGCAGGGGTCTCACTTTGCAAGATGGTGGAAGTAGAGAGAGCAGAAAGAGAGAAAGACAGACTCTCCTCTTCTTTTAAACCTCTCAGAACTACGCCCCTGACCACCATTTTTAATCCATTCAATATTGCATGGTCCTATAATCCAATCACCTCTTCAAGGCTCCACCTTTCAATTATCATAATAGGATTTCCCACCCTCTTAACAGTAACAGTAAGGGCTAAGTTTTTAATACATAAAACTTGGGAGACAATTCAAGCTTCAGTAGTTTTTGGGGGACATAATGCAATCCACTTCATCAAGAATTTTAGATTTTATTCTGAAAGCAATAGGGAATTATTGAAGAGTTTAAGCAGGTGGGTGACATGTGTAGTTCTGCATTTTAGAATGATCATTCTGGTTACAAGGTGAGAGATGGATTGGAGAGGCACAGAACATTAGTGTCTTAGTCTGCTTGTGCAGCTATACAAGAATACCACGGACTAGGTAATTTATAAAGAACAAAAATTTATCTTACACAGTTCTGGAGGCTGGGAAATCCAAGGACAAGGCTCCAGCATCTGGTGATGGCTGCTGTCTGCTTCTAAGATGGTGTCTTGAATGCTGCATCCTCTGGAGGTGAGGAATCATGTGTCTTCACATGGCAGAAGGTGGAAGGGCAAAAAAGGGACCAACTCTCTCCATCCAACCCCTTTATAAGGGTACCTAATCCCATTCATGAGAGAGGAGTCCTGTGGCCTAAATCCCCTCCAAATACTATCACATTGGCAACACTTGAATTTTGGAGAGCACACTTCCAAACCACAGCAATTAGGAAATAATATAGAAAATGAGACAAGAGATCAGTGAGGGCCTTACACATTGAAGCAGGGTAGCAGAGAGGGAGTACAGAGAATGGTGGGGAAAACTGCCAGCATGGCAATTGGATGTGGAGGGTGAGGAACAAATCGGGAATTTGCTCATAGACTTGTTCTAGGTGAGTCACATGAGCAATTATGTGTCATCTTATATCAGTATCACTATATAAGTGATATACAATTATAATACCCTTTTGCTGTGTAACAACCTCACAACTTAATGGCTTAAATAACCATTTATTTGCTTATGATTCTATGGACAGGCAATTTGAGTAGGACTCAGCTAGAATGGCTTTTCTCAGCACAACATAGTAATGGCTGGGCAGAATCAAGCATTTGTGGTCAGTTGGTGGTCAGTGTCCCCACTCACATGTCTGGTTGTTGTCTGGTTATCAGCAGGAGCAATGAAAATAACTGGGCCATGTGTTAGCATCCAGCACGCTAGTCTGGTCTCTTTCATATGGTAGTGGTTATAGGATTTCCAAGAGCACCAAAAGAGGGCAAGCCTTAATGTACAAGCACTTTTCAAGACTTTGCTTGTGTCTCATTGGCTAAAACAATTTATATGGCCATGCCTATGGTCACTGTGGGAATAGATTATCCAAGAATTTGGATACACGAAAGGTAGAATAAAATGGAGTAATTACTGCAACAATCTATCATGTATGTCCTTATTCTTGAGAGTCCTGGGGATGGGGGGAAGTGAGGGAGACAGGAACACATCATGCACTCAAACAAATGCTCTTTTCCCTTTCATGGCATGTCATGTTCTTCCACTCTTGCTCATCTTGAAAATTTCAGATTCCCATGAACACTCATCAGCATGCTTCATCACTGATATTGATATCCAATGCCATGGATACCATACGATATTCTCAGCTACGAGCCTTTAAGTGTCAAGGTAAAGATGCATCCTCATTGTGCTGAAGTCTGGCTACAGTCCATGCAGAAGTAGGGAGAATGCCTCCTCCAATGCCATTACACTCCTTATGTCCCCAATATGACAGAGTTCCTAACAACAATAGCCTTTCACCTTACTGTGGTCTTATCTAAGGGTCTTGATTGTGAGTTTCAGAGTGCTATGCCTTCATGAATGGATTAGCCTCATGAAGGGGCTAATGGGTTAGTGTATGAGTGAGTTACCACAGGAGGGGCACTGGTGGTTTATTAGGAGAGCAAGTGAGCACCTTAACATGTGCTTTTGCCCTCATCGCCATGTGATATGCCGCACTGCTTCAAGACTCTGTGGAGAGTCTCTTCCAAGAAGAAGACCCTCTCACCAGATGTGCTCCCTCAACATTTGACTTCCCAGCCTTCAAAACAGTAAAAAGTGATTTTTTAAAAATAAATTACCCAGTTTCAGATATTCTGTTGATATATTTGTATCATCAGCCACCCTTGTCCTGGAATCTACCTAACTTCCTTACTTTCTTATATTTCGGAGTATCAATTTTATAGTCTTTGCTTTGAATATTTTACATCTCAAATTTTGTCTGTTTATATTATGGAAGCATGGTAGAGTGTTTAAGCACTCATCTTCTAATGTAAGTTAGTTTAGATTAACATGTAAACTTGTTTTCAGGGGGGAAAAAGGAAAATATTCTTATAAATTCTGTTTTAAAACATTTGAAGTCACAGATTTGTTTTAAATTGAATAGAAATAAAAATTAAAACCAAACTACGTGTTTGGAAGTTTTGCAAGATTGGCTTGAATCCTTTCATGATATAATTGAAACTATGGACAATTTAGTAACCTCTTTACATGGGTCAGTCATATCCAGGAGCCCTCTGATGACAAATATAGATGGGCTATCTAAAGTTTAAAGCTGAGGGGAATCACAACAGCAAGCTTTGGGGGATGGTTTGTAGGAATGAAGATTCAGTCAGGACGCAAAGACCTCACAGTAATTTGAACAGGGAAAGTTTAGTATAAAGGGTTATTAACTATACTAGGGGATTGCAGTAAGAAAGGAAAATAGTATGGGAGTTACTTGCAATAAGAGGGAGGAGATAGTTGAGGGATTGGATAATGAGAAGTGAAGAGATGGAAAAAAATATGAGAAAAGCAGGTGCTAGGAGCAGCCACTACCCTTAAAACTGAGATAGAGCACCCAAAGAGGTCCCTTCCCTTTCCAGACCTTACTGCAGAGTGCAGAGCCATGGCTCACAGGATGTCAGAGAAGTTGCTATGGTGCTACCCTCTGAGGGGAGTGCCATAGAAAGATGCCCTTGGATGCTGCTGGCATTGCAGGAGCCTGGCACTGGTAAGTTGTCTGCACAGGAGATGGACACTGAAGAAGCCATGGCTGCTGCAGGAGCCTACTCAAAAGCAACTGGAACAGGAAGGAAAGCCCCTTTCTCCTGCAATATCTTTCCAGCACCCTCTACTGACAAAGTTTAACAACATGCCAGCTGGCAAAGGCAAAATATTCAAAGAGTGCAGCTCCATTTTTACAGAGCAGGCAATAAAAGATAGATTTGGAGTTGAGAAGCAATAAATTGATAGTGTTTACTTTAGCCTAGCAAAGCTCCCTAAGTGACCTCATATCAACAGCACTTTTGGTTCTGGAATAAATTCTGTCATAAAATGGTGACTTCCAAAATTTTGCTGTCTTGTCCTAAATGTATATTTATTTTCTATACTCTGAAACATGGGGCAAAGTTTTACTTAAAAATACCATTGCCCTTATTATCTTTAAACCATTCTAGTGCATCCATCACCAGATTCCATAAATTTTACCTCCCAAATATTTGTCAGATGTATCCATTATCCTCTACCCCCACTGCCACCACCCAAATCCAACCATGATAATTTATTTCTTTTCTGGACACAGGCAATAATCACCCAGCAGTTTTCCCCTGTCACCTTGACCTCTACTTAACCCATTTTCCACGTGGTAGCCAGACTGCTCTCTTTTTTTTTTTTTAACTTTTTATTTTGAAATAATTATAGCTTCACAGGAGATTGCAAAGAAACGTACATGGAATCTATGCATCCTTCCACCAGCCTCCCCCAATTTTAACATCATACACAAAAACAGTACACTATCAAAACCAATAAATTGACATTGGTACAATCCGTAGGGCTTATTCAGATTTCACTAGTTGTACATGCACTCATGTTTGTGTGTCTATGCAGTTTTATCATGTGTAGCCTTGTGTAACCATCAGCACAATCAAGATACTTAACTGTATCACCACCTAAAGACCCCCTGATAATGAGACTCCCTTGTGTTACCCCTTTATAGCCACACTTATCCACTCCCCCAATCTATAACCTCTGGCAACCACTAATCCATTCTACATGTTTATAATTATATTATTTAATGAATGTTACAAAAATGAAATCACCAATATATATATATCCTTTTGAGACTGGCTTTTTTTCCACACAGCATAATTTCTTGAGTTTCATCCAAGTTGTTGCATGTGTCAATATTTTGTTCCTTTTTATCACTTAGTAGTATTCCATGTATGGACTTACCACAGTTTGTTTAAACATTCGCTCATTGAAGGAAATTTGAATAGTTTCTGGTTTTTTGGCTATTATGAATAAAGCTGTTATGAACATTCATGTACAAGTTCCTGCATGAAAATAAGTCTGCATTTTTCTGGAATAAATGCCCAAGAATGCAATTGCTGGGTCATATGGTAAGTCCATTTTTGGTTTTTGAAGGAACTGACAAACTATTTTCAAGAGTGCATAGTGCTCTTTTTAAAACACAAATTTCATCATGTCACCATTTTACATAAAACTCTTCAATGGCTTTCCACTGCTGTTATAATTTGGGCTTGATTTTTTAAACATGGACTACAAGGCTTGTATAATATAATTGCCACTGATTTCTCTAGTCTTATTTCTGTACCATTTCACTTGCTCTTTATACTCACTGGCCTTTTAAAATTTTTCTCAATTCACCGTTATTTTCCTGCCAGAGGGGCTTGCAAATGGTGTTATCTCTTCCTGGGATGCTCCTCTCCCTGAGCCTAGTCTAACTAACTCAAACTCTACCTTTCATTTTTAACAAAATGAAAGTATTACCTCAAGTATTACCTCTGCCAAGAAGCTTCCCTCTAGTCCAAGTCAGGTTACATTTTCTTGTGTTTTTTTCCTTCATCACTTCTCAGTTTGAAATTACATATTAATTCCTGTGAATATCTGATTAAATTCCATCTTCACCTCCAGATTAAAATCCATATGAGCAAGAATTGTGTTAATTTTTGCTCATTATTGTCTAGCACACAGCAAATGCTCAATAAATTTTTTTGAGTGAATAAATGTTTTAATGATATGTATTTTAATTGAATGAATTAATTGTTTCCTGGCAAAGAATTCAGTGCCAAAGCCTTAATATTCTATAATTTTGTTTATCCATTACTCATTTAATACATGCTGTGGATTGATCCCTCACAAAACTCATTAAAGCTTGATCCCCATTGTAAGAGTGTTAAGAGGGTGGGAAATCCAATTATAGTAACTAATATGGGGCCATTAAGAAGTGATTAGATTGTGAGGACTGTGCCCTAGTGAATGTATTGATCCATTCGTGAGTAATGGGCGTAGTTCTGATGGCTTTAAAAAGAGAGTGAGTGAAGAGTTAGCTCTCTCTTGCTCCTGCCATTTTCACCATGTAATCCTGGTCTTTGGACTTCCCAGCCTCTCAACCGTAAGAAATAAATTCTGTTTCCTTATACATTACTCAGTTTCAGGTATTTTGTTATACACAACTGAGACGGACTGATACAATACATATTCACTGTTTATCATGTTCAAGGTGGTCTGCTAAGCAAAAGATTCCTATAGCAAAATTTCAGATTCATACAAAGTTACATTAATACTTTCTGAAATATATATTATTTTAGACAAAGACTTTACAAATATCTATAGAGAATAAATATTATTAAAAAATCAAATAAATGATTAACAGAACATTTATAATTTCTGTAAAATATTAAGGAGGTTTACAAGTCAAGAAAGGAACAAATGTCTACGTAGCTCTCCAACTTGAACACTGTCATAAGAACTTGACATAATCTCTGCAATCAATAACCAAAGACTTGAGTTTCACATAACCATCCTAAAAAGGCCCATGGTATTTCTCCTGGGCAGCATGGTTTAAAACATTCCTGGTTGCAGTATCATATTTTAAGTGGCATACCTCCAATGAGGCTTTGATCTTTGATCCTAAACGCATAGCGAGTCACATACATCTATGTGACAGCTGATGGAAACAATATGACAAAGTGATATGGGATTTTTGCCGTGTTTTGTTCTGTATTTTACAGAAATGCGAGAAGAGGCAGATTTTTTTTCAGGATATAAATACTGCCAACACAGACAGACTGTAACACTAAGGGTGCCTGAGAAACTTTTTAAGAATATTTGGGAATGAGCAAGATGTGTGCATATTTGTGAATGAAACAGCAGGGCAGGACTACCTAAGAAACATGACAAGTCTTGGTGTTAAAACAACAAACTAAATATGAAACAATTGGCATTTTACAAAATCTCTTTTAAGAGACAGAAAATGTGCCACTTTTAAGCCTTTTTGGTTTGTATGTGTGTTTCAAAGGAAAGAGTGGGAATGGGAAGGCAAAATAATGACAACTTTGTGTAGTAATATTCCTTTGAGTCCCCCATTTTTTTGAGATATACTTTATATACCATAAAATTCACCATTTTAATGTTTATGATTTAGTGTATAATATACTCACATTTTAGTATATTTTAGTATATTCACAGAGTTGTATAACCATCATCACTATCTAGTCCCTGAACATCTTCATCACCCTCCAAAAGAAACCTTACTTGTTAGCAGTCAATCTCTCTCCCTCCACTTCCCTAGCCCCTGGCAACTACTAATCTACTTTCTGTCTCTGGATTTGCCTATCATGGACATTTTATTTCATATAAATGAAATTATATAATATGTGGCCTTTTGTGACTGGCTTCTTTCACTTAGCACAATATTTTCAAAATTCGTCTATGTCGTATACGTATTGGTACTTACTCCTTGTATGACTGAATAATATTACATTGTATAGATATACCACTACATTCACTTCTTACATTTTAAAATTTTGAATTATTTTTAACCTTAAGAGATACAGGAAAATTTAAAAACCCTCTAATATACCCTTCACCTAGATAAACATTTTGCCTCAATTGCTTATTTACTTTCTTTCTCTCTCTACACACTCACAATTATTATTATTGCTGCCATTGTTGTTATTTTCTGAACAATTTTCTGAGCCATCATGACTCTCTTCCCATACTTCAGTGTATATTTCCTAAGAACAAGATACATAATTGCGGAACAATGATCTAATTAAGGAAATTTAAAACTAGTAAAATACTATTATCTAAGATATTGGCCATATTTAAATTTCACCTATAATGTCCAATAATGTCCTTTTTTCCATTCCCTTGCTCCCCCACCCCTGCTGAAAGACCCACATTGTATTTAATAGTTATGTTTCTTCTTTAATCTTGAACATTTCCTCAGTCTTCTTTTGTCTTTCATGATACTGATATTTTTAGAATACAAGCTAGTTGTTATTGTCAAGTGACTTCAATTTGGGTTTCTCTGATGTTTTCTCAGGATTAGATTAAGGTTGATGTATTCTTGGCAGGAATAATCCTAAGTGAGGCTATGCCCTACTCAGTGCATCACATCAGGTGGCACATAATATGTTTTATTGGTGGTGATGTTAACTTGGATGACTTGGTTAATATGGTGCCCACTAGTTTTCTCTGCCGTAAAGTTATCATCACTTTAAAGATAATAAATACTTTCTGGGAAAATACTTTGAGACTGTGTAAATATCTCACTCCTCATTAAACTTCCATCGACTAGTTTTTGCATCCTTTGATGATTCCTACCTGAGTCAGTTATAACTATCATAGCTGCAAAATCGTGATTTCTAACTCCATCATTCCTTCTACAATTATTAGGCACTCTACTATAAGAAAGACATTGCCTTTCCCCCTTCTCTCTCCCTCTCTTTCTCTCTCTCTCTCTTTTCTTTCTTTATCATAACGGATTTATGCATTCTTCTTCTATTCAATGGGTTATAATTAATTACTCATTATTCATTCTGATACTCAATTTGTCCCAGATTTGGCTGGTAGGAGCCCCTACAGCTGGTACCAGTGATTTTTTTGAACATGTCCCATAATTCCTTGAGTACTTCCTTACTTTCCGACACAATACAATGTTCCAGGTTCCAATATTAACTTTCTCTGCCTCGCCCTGGAATTAGAAATTACCCAAGGAGCCCTGGTTCCTTTTATTGGAATGGTATTTAAAAAAACAAATCTAGGTGCTTGGTGTACTCATTGCCATTGGGATGTCACTGATAATAGGCTCTTTCTGAGAAAAAAGGCAATTTCATATGCTTCATGTATATTTGAAATCATGAATTAATATTAGTATATATGAATACTACTAATTCCAAGCCAATTTCATGTTGTTCTTCCTTGCCTTTTGCCCTTTTGTATTTGTGTATTTCCTCTCCCACCATGAGAACTCTGGTTTCCAGGGTTCTCATTTTTATTATGGCTTTTGCTACAAACAAAATGTGAAAGCACATGTTTCACTTAGAATTTCAAAATTATATCCACATTACATACAAAGTGCAAACACATGCACTCATATGTGCATGCACCAGACAGTTTGAGAACATACGGTCATTCATTTGAATGAAGTTTAGTCAGGCCTCCTTACAGAAAAATGTCAGTCTCATCACCCATCATACCACTATTGAGCTTCATTCTTTTGGATTGTAAAACTGCTTTGGTTTTTAAGATTATTAAAATGTATTATCTATGAAAATGTAAATGTGTAAATATTGGCTATCTCCCTCTTTAAATAGTTCTTCAAATATGCCCTTTAATAGAGTTTTATAATTTTCTCCATAAAAGTCTTGCACATTTGGTAGGTGATATTCTTAATTCTTAATTGCTGTTGGTATGGTAAATTATACCTTTTAAGAAAATCCCATGTTCTAGGTGTTCGTTGCTTGTGTATAGGAAGTCTGTGGTACTTTGTATTCTGATCTCATACCCAGCTACCTTACTCAACTCTTCTGTTTGGAAAGATAGTCTGTCTATAGACTTTCTTGGATTTCCTGTTTAGATAATCACGGCATATGCATGTAATGACAGCTTTGTTTCTTCCTTTGCAATTCTACCTACAAACCCATATGATGCTGTGTAGCCACCTGGTAGATTGTTGAATAGGAGCGGTGATAGCAAGCGTCTTAGACTTGTCCCTAACCTAAGTATGATGCTTGCTATAGGTATTTGGTGGATATCTTTTATCAGGTTAAGGTGTTTGGTTATAATTTGCCCAAAGTTTTTTCTTTTTTTAAATAATGGATAGAAATAGAATTTCATCAAGTTCTTTTCTTGCTTCTTTTAAAACACTCATATTTAATTCTTCTTTAATTTGTTAATATTTTGGATTCCATTAATAGATTTTCTGATGTCAAAACATTTTTATTCCTTGGATAAACCATACTTGGTAACCATACTGTATTCCTATATGCTAATATTACGTTTAGAATTTTTGCATCTATGCTCATGAGTGTAATTAGTCTATAATTTACCTTTACTGTTATGTCTTTGTCTAGTGTTGGTATTAACTTTATACCACCTTAAAATAATTTGTAGTGCTTTTTTTCTTTCTCTGTGTTATGAAACAGTTTATATATAAAAGAAGTTATCTGTGTTTCAAAGATTTCTGATTTGTTAGAAATTGCTTGTAAAATCATCTGGAGCACAGTGTGTGTGTGTGCGTGTGTGTGTGTACACATATGTGGGGTAAAGTTTTTTTTAATGACACAATTTCTTTAAAATTTATAAGCCTGTTTAAATTTGGGGTTTTTTTTTTTTTCTAGATCAGTATTTCTCAACTCTGACTGTACTATTAGTTCCACCTGGAGTGACTCCTCTCTCCTCAAATCAATGCCTAGATGCTGTGGATTGAATGTGCCCCCATAACTCACTGAAGCTTGACCTCTATTGTAACAGTGCTAAGAGAGTGGGAAATCAGATTACAGTGTTTGAAAGGTGGGGCATAAAGCAGGTGATTACAGTGCGAGAACTATGCCCATGTGAATGGATTGATCCATTCACGCAGTAATTAATGAGTGTGGTTCTGATATCTTTATAAGAAGCGCAGGTGAAAAGGTTAGCTCACTCCTGCTCATGCCATTTGTCTCAACATGTGATACCCTGAGTCACCAGACCAAGGCCCTCACCAGATGTGTTCCCTGGCCTTCAGACTTCCCAGCCTCCAAGCTGTTAGAAATAAATTTAATTTCTTTATAAATTACCCATTTTCAGGCATTATGTTATAAGCAACAGAAATGGACTAATACAATGGATCTTATTTCAGATAAATTAAATTAGACTGTGAGGAGGTGGTACCCAGAAAACAGAAATTTCAAATCTCTTCAATAATGAGCAGACAGGGTCGAGGATTTTTTCCCTTAGAAAATTGTTCATTGAATATATTATTTCAAATTTATAGACATTAAGTTGGTTATTGTGTACTCCGGTTAAAAATATCTACTCTGTGTTTTGGGGTTTTTTTAATCCTCAATATTGGTTATCTGTGCTCTCCTTTTTCTCTTGCTTAATTTTGCCAGATTTTTATTAGCATTGTTAATCCTCTCTACTCAATTTTATTAATTTCTACTATTTTCCTTTCTTTTTCTTTGGAGGGTGCAGTCACTAAGATGGGAATAAAAGTGCAAAGATTATATTAGGGTGAACAACTGTGAGAGAAACTGGAGAGGAATCAGGAACGGCTGGGAGAGCCATCAGACAGGATGCAAGTCTGACGTTGAATGAGAGAGAGAGAAAAGGAAGGTTGGGAGGAAGACTGATGTGCAGTCTATGGAACGCTCTGCCAAGTCACTGCTGGGAAACCCTCAAACCAGAACTGGCAAAGGAGTCCTGTGTCTTCCAGGAACAGCCCTCCTTAGTAATCCTGCTCCACTCAGTCATTGTTGGGGAGCACCCTTGGGAAGCATGACCTCAGCACAAAGGTGGCAATGGGTTTCAGAGCATCTGGAGTCCTTGTTCATTTAAGCTCTTTGTAATTGTAGGTTTATAAGGCACATTCTCATGGCCTCCAAGACGGTAATTCTTAAACTTTTCCCTACCTTCTTGATTTTGATGCTTACCTCATTAATTTTCTAACTTCTCTCCTAATATATTTCTTTTGGGGGGCAGCTATCTGGTACGGTGATCTGAACCCTTGACCTTGGTGTTGTAACACCCTGCTCTAACCAACTGAGTTAACAGGCCAGCCATTCCCCTAATATGTTTCCATATTTCTTCCTAATATATGTATTTAAGACTTCATTCCTAAGTGCTGTTTTATTGTATCCCACAAGGTTTGATATATGTTTTAGTTTTCAATCAGTTCTAAATTTATTATTATTTTTTTTTAGTTTTTGGCAGCTGGCTGGTATGGGAATCGGAACCCTTGACATTGGTGGTATAAACACCAAGCTTTAACCAACCGAGTTAACTGGCCAGCCCTTATTTTGATTTTTAAACTTACGACTTAGAAAAGTTTTAAATTCCCAAATGCCTGGCATTTTATTTACTTTTTATAACTAATCTTTAATTTTATTACCTGTGGTTAAAGAACACAGCCTCTTGGATATTGATTTTTTGATATTTGTTGAGACTTTCAGTATAGTCAATACAGATTTTAAAAAATCTTCCAGGGCTGGCCCGTGGCTCACTTGGGAGAGTGTGGTGCTGATAACACCAAGGCCACCGGTTCGGATCCTATATAGGGATGGCCGATTTGCTCACTGGCTGAGCATGGTGCTGACAATACCAAGTCAAGGGTTAAGATCCCCTTACCGGTCATCTTTTTAAAAATAAATAAATAAATAAATAAATAAATAAAAAATTCTTCCATGTGTACTTTAAAACTGTACTTTTTTTTCCTTAGGTGTAGGGTTTTATATATACTCATTAGTTCAAGCTTGTTAAATGCTGTTGAAATCTATATTCTTATTTTTGTGTGTGAATTGTCATCTATAAAATTCGAGAAAGTTGAGTTAAAATCTCCCACTATTTTTTTTTTTTAAAGAAGACTGGTAAGGGGATCTTAACCCTTGACTTGGTGTTGTCAGCACCACACGCTCCTGAGTGAGCCATGGGCCAGCCCTATTTTTTAAATATATTTTACACTAAGTTGTTAGTTTTCTTCAAGTGAAAAATTACATTTGTTCTCAGAGAATTGTTCCTTATCATCATTTACAATGACTCTCTTTTTACTTTAAAGTCCATTTTGTCTCCTGTTAATATTCATATAAGCTATGTATATAGCTTTCTTTCTTTAGTATACCTTTTTCTTCACTTGCAATTTTTTTGATCATATTTTTAACTTTATTGTGGCAAATGATATATAAAATTTACCATTTTAACCACTTTTAATTTTATAATCCAGTGGCATTAATTACATTCACATTGTTGGACAACTATCTCCATAACTGTTTCTAAAATGTTTTCTTCAACCCAAATAGGAACTCTGTAACCATTAAGCAACAACTCTCCATTCCCCCTTATCCCCAGTACCTGGTTACTTCTAATCTACTTCCTGTGTTTACGAATTTTTCTGTTCTAGATATTCCATATAAGTGAAATCATACAACATTTGTCCTTTAGTATCTGGCTTATTTCACTTAGGATAATGTTTTCAAGGTTCATCCATGTTGAAGCATGTATCATAACTTCATTCTTCTTTATGACTGAATAATACACCATTGTATGGATGTATCACATTTTGTTAATCCATTAATCTGACTGACACTTGGTATGAAGTGGTGTCTCACTGTGGTCTTCATTTGCATTTCCCTAATGACTAAGGATACTGAGCATCTTTTCATGTGTTTATTGGACATTTGCATATCTTTGGAAAAATGTGAATTCATCTCCTTTGACCATTTTTAAATTGGATTTTGGACTTTTTGTTGTTGAGTTTAGAAGTTCTCCATATATTCTGGATATTAAACCATTATCTCATATATGATTTTCAAATATTTCTCCTATTTTGTAAGTTGTCTTCTCATTTACTTGATAAGGTCCTTTGATAAACACAAATTTTTAATTTTGATGAAGTGAGTTTATCTTTTTCTTTTTCTTTTGTTGCTGTGCTCTTGGTATCTCATGTAAGAACCTATTACCTCATCTAAGGTCATGAAGATTTACCTTTATGGTTTCTTCTAACAGTTTTATGGTTTTAGCTTTTTATATTTGGATTGTTGATCCATTTTGAGTTAATTTTTGTATATGGCATGAGGTAGAGGGTCTAACTTCATTCTTTTGCATATGGAAACCCAATTGTCCAGCACCATTGTTTTTTGTTTCTTTAAAACTGAAAGTACAATTTTATTTTGAACTATATTGATTCATTCTGCTCTTTTGTCCCCTCTGGGAAAAAAATACATACAAGGGGTCTTCAAAAAGTTCATGAAAAGATTGTATTATCTTTTTT
This sequence comes from Cynocephalus volans, assembly GCF_027409185.1. NCBI lineage: Eukaryota > Metazoa > Chordata > Mammalia > Dermoptera > Cynocephalidae > Cynocephalus > Cynocephalus volans. The sequence continues at coordinate 83,298,339 of NC_084462.1, read as the reverse complement.
CCCCCCAAAAGCCAAATTTTTATTTTATTCTAGCATGTCTTTTTTAAATTTATTTTTTAACTGAAACATATTGGTTGTACATATTTATGGGGTACAGAGTTATATGTCAGTACATGCATACAATGTGTAGTGATCAAATCAAAGTCGTCAGCAAATTCATTACCACAAAAACTTCTCATTTCTTTGTGATGAGAACATTTAAGCTCCTCTCTTCTAGCCATTTGAGAACATACAGTAAATTATTGTTAATTATTGATGCCTAACACTACTGCACACCATTTGAACTTATTTTTCCTACCTAGCTGTAATTTTGTGTCCATTAACCAACCTCTCAGTATCCCTCTCCCCCTCCCTTTCCCAGCCTTTAGTAACCACAGTTCTATTCTATACTTCTAAAAGTTCAGTTATTATTATTTTAGCTGCCACATGAATGAAAACGTGGTATTTATCTTTCTGTGCCTTATTTCACTTAACATAATGTCTTCCAGGCTCATCCATGTTGCTGCAAATGACAGGATGTCATTCTTTTTCATGGCGGAGCAGTATTCCATTGTGTATATGTACCACGTCTTCTTTATCCACTCATTTTTCAATAAGTACCTAGGTTGATTCCATAACTTGGCTATTGTGAACAGTGCTGCAATAAACACTGGGGCAACACCATTTATTGAAGAAACTGTTCCTTCCCCCATTGAATGGACTTTACACCCTGTCAAAGATCAATTGGCCATAGGTATACGGGTTTATTTCTGGACTCTTGATTCTATTCCATTGGTCTATATGTTTGTCCTTATGCCATTACCACACTGTTTTGATTACTTTAGCTCTGTAGTTAAGTTTTGCAACCAGGAAGTGAGAGTCTTCGGACTTTGTTCTTTTTCAAAATTGTTTTGGTTGTTCGGGGCCCCTCAAAATTCCATACAGATTTGAGGGTTGGCTTTTCTATTGCTGTAAAAAAAAGCCATTGTAATTTTGATAGGGATTGCATTGCACTTGTAGATAGCTTTGTGAAGTATTGACTTCTCAGTGCTGTTAATTCTTCCTATCATGAACATGGGATATCTTTGCACTTATTGTCTTTAATTTCTGTCGGCAATGTTTTGTAGTCTTCAGTGTACAACTTAACCAAGTTACCTCCTTGGTTAAATTTGCTTTTATGTATTTTATTTTATTGTATTAGATGGAATTGCTAATATGGAATTGCTTTCTTAATTTCCTTTTCAGATTATTCACTGCAAGGCTATAGAAATGCAATTGAGTTTTGTGTGTCAATCTTGTACTCTGACTTTGTTGAATTCGGGGATCATTATAAGTGTATCTACTGTAAACAATCTATAGCAAGATTTTTTTTAAATCCAACCTTTAAAGTGGCAGTAGTTTATTTACTTCTTCCATAACTACAGGTTCAATTGCATTTTTCCTGCCATATTACTGTTTTTTCTTTTTCTCAAGATTACATTTGCTTTTTTCCCCTCTCCTTTCCTGCTTTCTATTAAAAATTGATCATGTATTCTTCATTTCCTTTTCCACCTAAATTAGATTTAGAAATTATATATTCCATTTCTATTATTTTAGCACTTACTCTTTAATTAAAAAAATTTTTTTGTTTGTTTTGTTTTGTGTGGCTGACTTATACAGGGATTGAACCCTGGACCTTGGTGTTATCAGCACCATGCTCTAACAATTGAGCTAACCAGTCAGCTTGATGTTTTCTTTTTTGATCGGCTTCTTTCACTTAGCATATTTTTAAGATTCATCCATGTTGTAGTGTACTTTATCAATACTTTGTTCCCTTAAATGGCCGAATAATTTTCCACTGAGTGAATGCACCACATTTCATTTATCAGTTGATGGACATTTGGGTTATCCCCACTTTTTAGCTGTTATGGATTATGCTGTAATGACTATGTGTGTACAAGTTTTTGTGTATGTTTTCATTTCTCTTGGGTATACACTTCTCTTGGGATTGCTGGGTCAAATGGTAACTTTGTTTCTGAGGAACTGCTAAACTATTTTCCTCAGTGGCTACATCATTTACATTCCCACCAGCAATGTATGAGGGTTCTAATTTCTCCACATTCTTGTCAACACTTGTTACTGTCTTTTGATTTAGCCATCCTAGTGGGTGTGAAGTGGTATCTCATTGTGATTTTGATATGTATTTCCTGTTCATCATTGCTTCTTCTCATACCTTCTTTGTGAATTCTATTTTCTTTTTCATAATGTACATCTTTTATTGTTCATTTAGCAAGGGTGTATGAGTGGTGAATTCTCTCAATCTTGGTCTAAAATTATGTTTACTTAGCCCTAACATTTAAATGATATTTTATGTTGGTATAAAATTCCATATTGCAGTTATTTTCCTTCGTGATGTTTTAAAGGTATTATCCCACTATATTCTTGCTTCTTTTATTGCCAATCAGAAATCTTCTTAGTACAATCTATATAATCTTTCTCTAGCTGTCTTGAAGTTTTTCTTTGTCTTTGATGTCCTGCAGTTTCACTATAATGTGTCTTGGTGTAGATTTATTTTTATATTTCTAGATTGAGTTTCATGCTTCCTGAATCTGAGGATTTATGGCTTTCCTCAGTTTTTCAGTCATTTTTTTTCTTTGAATATTACTTATCCTTCACTCTCTCAGTCTTTCATTTTAGAACAGCTGTCAGATGCATGTTAAATCTTCTCTGTTTACCTCCGTTTTATATTCTCTATATGTTTAACTCTGTGCTGCATTCTGGCTAATCTGGCATTTATCTTTCAGTTTTAAAATATTCTTTCACTGTATTTGATATATTAATTTAACATATTTTCAAAAACTTAATGACTGTATTTTTTTATTTCAGGGGATTTTATACCCTTTTTCCTAATTTACTTGTTCTTTTTTAAATATAGTTTATTACTCTCTTCTCGTGTTATTAATTTCTTCTTTTGTGTTCTCTGAAGTCAGCACAATGTCACTTCAAGAAGTTACTCCTCTGTTTTTCAGTTCTCATTTCATCCCCAAACCTAGAGATTTTTTAAAAAAATAAGAATTCAACAATGTGTTAAAAATTTGTTTGGGTCATTTTATTTATTGATTTATTTTTGGTCTTTATTTTTAAAAAGTTTTTTCTTTTATTTATTTTTTATTGTTATTTCCTGAAGTTTTCTGTGGGAGGGTTTTCAGGATCCTCTTACCATGTTTTTCATTTTAATACTAAAAAGCAAAACTTTATCCTGAATTAGAGCTGTGTCTGTCTGGATAAGCCCGCTGCTTTTCGCCCACCCACTATTCAGTGCCTGAGGTGAGCGACCATCTACTGGAATGGGAAAGCTGTCCTCCGTCTAGCTGCTATTCAGTAAATGCCAAATGAAAACAATTCTCAGTTACTGTAGACAGGTTCTATTTCTACTGCTTCAAGTGGACGCTATAATCATCCTATCTTGGGATTTGAAAGCCACTGTTACATAAATTGGAAGTTTTCATTTGCCATTCATTCCCCAAAAGAAAACTGAAGAGTAAAAAAAAAACATGGGTTCTTCTTCTTTAACTGAGGAAAACTTTTATTTAAACTGTGCAATCAATCAGTATTTAGACAGCAGTTTCATAAACATTTTGGCATTTATTTAAACTTTTATTCATTTTTGGCATGAACTGTAGGATAGTATATAAACCACCCTGGGGAGGAGGAAAATACTAAGCAATATTTATTATGATGCTAAAAAAAAGAAAACAAACCCACATTATTAAACAAAATGTTTTAAGAAGATATTAAAAAGGTACATTCAAAATCAAGGCGAACATTCGCTTTCTTCATGCAATGGATTCACAGAGCTGATCCCCTGAGTCAAGTATAAAATTAGTATAGCTCAGCTCTACAGTCCATTAACAAGTCTGCAAATGCTGCCCCTACAAGAAAATGGTATATGGAGTGAAAGGATCCAGAACACCCATAATATAAAATAATTTAACTGGCTCCCACACTTTCATTTAATTCACATCTTTAGAGAAAATGGAAGAAAAAATAAATCATACACACACAGACATAAGATTTTGTTCAAAACAGCAACAAAAAGACAAACTTTCTTAATATATGTCCTCTAGTCTACTGATAGGCTAAGGCAATGTGTGTGTATTCAGGCTTTGCAATTTCCTATAGCAGGCTCAAGTTGCTAATCATCAGTACTCATTTTCATTTGCAAACAAAATAGATATCCACAATGCAGTAACAGGAAGCTGAATATTTTAAGGTAAAGATTTTAAATATTTTTGTTGTTTTAAAAGACAGTTCCATAGGAAAATAAACTTCTGTAACAAATTTTTAAAAATAAATTTTATAAGAATGTGATTACATACCATGAACTACTGACAAGATATAAACTTACGGATCATACAAAGACTGATACTGGATGGTGCAAGAAAAAGTTAGGGAAAATATTTTCTCTCTCTAAAAAAAAGAGGACAATCATATAATTCTCTCCAAAAAGCCTTAAATGTAGACTTGAGTAAACTGGAAATCAGTCCCCATATGTATTGCCCTATTTAAAATTCATTCATTCTCAATAGTTTGCAGAAATGTTAAAATCCTTCATAATCTTGAAAAGATAGATCTGTTACAGAAGAATCCTTAACGTGTACTTTTCTCCTCACCTGCCTACCCCTGAGATTGACTCTCTCCTGAACTATTTAAAAGACAAAATATCAAAAAATGTCTAAATTGGGGTAATGATTTCAAATTTAGTACTTTCAAGAGTACAGTCAATTCCTGTTTCCTCTTATGGATTTACCCACATTACAGATAAGTGTTTAAATCTCAGGTTGTATCTTATACCAACTGCTTTTTTCTATTTGTTTTTTTGTGTGTGTGCATACAAAAAATGCAAACAGTTTTCATTTTAGCATAGGCAAAATGTAATTGGAAAGGCTGACCTGTAAAAAAAATCCGTAATATGTTTCATAGCCTCACAAAAATGACTTGCAAATTATTTACACTTGAATTTTTTTAAAGTTTTCAAAGTACTATAGTTTTATTCTGCACAACAAATCATACTCACTTCATGGATAGAGAAGAAACAGAAATAGATTAAGAACTTTTCTACTACACAGTTCTCAAAAAGATCAAGACTTGGTGCTCTAAAGCCTAATCTTATACTTGTTCTGCTATACAACCCTCCCTCAACTTTGCGGTCTCCTAAGTTAGTGTATTAATTAATTAGTTTGTATTCATAAAGAAAAGATTGACTCTGTAGGTCTAGCAAGAAAGGATTACCAGTTATACACCTGGCTTTTTCCAGTTAAATTCCTATTTGCATATGGGGGCTATGGAAAATTACAAAAAATAAAATCCAATTCTGGAGACCTCATCTAATAAGGAAATGCTTAACTACATAACTCCAGAAATCATGGAGTTTTATTTTATTTTATTCTATTTTATTTCTAATGCAACTCTAGGCACAAGCATCAGTCGTTAGACACAATTTTAGCAGAGAGAAACAAAGTTTTGAAGGAGGAAAAAGAAGTCCAGAGATGACAAGGGATGAGTTATAGCCTAACGCCTCCTACATTCCTCCTGTGAATAAATGGATATAACTAAGACAGGCTTTTCTCTGTTGGTTATTACTCTGTGGACAAGTTGTGTTGACACAATTTGGTCTTCATGGCTACAAAAAACCAAAGTTATTTCTGGTCCTACTGCAGAAGGAACTATGAGCCTGACTAATTTTTTCTTAGCTGAGACAGTGTATCATAGTGGAAATACTATAAACTTTGGAGTTAGACCGACTTGGGTTTGCATCTTGGCCAAGCCACTTACTAGCTGTGACCTTTGGCAAGGTCACAGCTGTTTCCTGATGTGTAAAATGGGGATAATTCTGGCTTTGCAGAATGTAGCAGTTTGCAGAGATAAAGTATGTGCTTGGCACACTGCCACTGCTCAGTAAATGGCATAACCTCATCCTAAAAACTGGAATCAGGAGAGGCTGTAATATGACCAGCTCTCTTATCCTTACTCAGAATATAATCCTGGTCTTCACCCATGATGGAGATAATTTTATCTCTTTAGTTGAAGAAATGATGAAAATAGGGTAGAAAAAGAAATTGCCCTTCCAAACTGAAACAGGGCTAGCCTTGAAATGATCTGGAAAGTAGAACACACTAGAGCTTTAGGATCTAAAGCTTTCTAGGAAAAGGGCAATTGAAATCAAAGAAGAACGACAAGAAAGATAAAACTTCCTAGGAGATGTGCCATGCTGATGAGGTAAGTGGCGCTTCTTGCTGATGGAAAATCTGGGGGTCACCAAAACTGAAAACCAGACACACAGGGGCTGATGAAGCTGAAGCCATAAACTAGATTTAAAGGCTGCATGTTGCAACTGTGTTTTTAACAAAGAATGAATTTGAGCATGGTCCTGTTCATCTGCTCTGAGTCCCGGTGTTTTGAGGTCTTTTCCCAACCTTTTCCTACCGCCATAATTACTGAAGAAAGGAGAAAGGTTAACTATAACAAGAACAGTTTTCAAAAAAGTGCTGGTAAAATTTCACAAGATGAGAGGCAAATATTTAGGAAACTTTGTTAAACCATAGGACTGAGATGTTATTTTATGAAGCACATATTCAAGAAGTTTAAAGCTGAATTGCTTTTACAAGTGTTTTAGAGGGAAAGTTTAATGTATACTTTTGATAGTCTACAAGTCAAAATGTTCATGGCTTTGAAATTTTAAAGATCCCCTAGGGGCCCGTGACCTCAGACTTTCAATATCTACAATGATACAGAAATTTTATAGGGATCAGAATTCCATAGAAATAATGTATATGTGATAGACAAAATAATGGCCACCCACATAAGTCCAGGGCCAAATTCCCGAAATCTGTGAATATGTTACCATACCTGGCAAAGGGACTTTGCAGATGTGATCAAGCTAAGGAATTTGAGATAGGGACATTATCCTGAACTATCTAGGTAGGCCCAGTCCAATCACACGAGTCCTTACAACTGGAGAACCTTTCTTGGTTGGGGTCAGAGAAAAAGATATGATAATGGAAGTAGCATCAGAGAAATGCTACGTTGCTGGCTCTGAAGATGGAAGGAGGGGTTCACAGCTTTTAAAAGCTGGAAAAGACAAGGAAATGAATTTTCCCCTAAAGCCTCCAGAAGGAACAAGCCCTGTTTGATTTTATCCCAGCAAGACCTGTGTTGAACTTCTGATCTACATAACTCTCAGATAATAAATTTGTGTTGTTTTATGCCACTAAAATTCACAGTAATTTGTTACAGTAGCAACAGGAAAATAATATGCTGTAATATCTGTCTGGTAAAAATTCCAGTCTGTCATGTTAATCTTAAATATCTTCAAAGGCTTAAAAAGAGAAACTAAGATTAAAGCCTGCAGACATACACATTGCATTAGCCTGTGATCTTATGTCCTGAGCATAAATCAACTTAACACAGAATTCTATGGTTTTGTTCTTCTAAACATCAATAAAATTCACAATTAGACAACTGGCTGTGTATGGTGGTCTCCAGAACCCGCTACTCTGTGCTCACAGACCACAAAAATTATTTAGACTATTAAACTAAAGGAATTTTATCAGAGACCCATGGGGCAAATTGTCAGGAACAAAGTCTGCAAACTATGTACATACTTGTTTAGTCTTAGAAAGATCATGACTCTTTCAATATAGTTAGAACTTTTTTACTACATTCAGTATTCAAAATTTACATTCAGTGAAATATAAATGTATGTAAGTGAATTACTACAGCCACTGCTGAAGTGGAACCACATCTGGGTATTCTTGCATTTAAAAAAATGATACTTTCAATTCCATCTTTTTGTGACACACTCGGAATTGTTTCCAAAGGTGTCTTCATGTAGACTTGAACAATGATTCTGCACTGTCAACCATCAATAAGTTTCTGGCTGAAGTCCTTAACAAGGCCGAGACAAACAGATACAAGTCACCGTTGTTCCCAATGCCGGCATTGTTCTTGTTTGAAACAAAGGCAAATAAAAGTACAGCATTTCACTGAGGATCTAATTTCCTTGGTAGGGCAAAGCTAACTTTTAAGTCACTTAGTGGATAAATCTGTCTCTTTAACTCCTAAACTAATCAATACATAAAACTCTAGATTTCATAAAAAAGATTTTTCCTTCACTCGAGGTTCCAATAAAGTTTGAAAACCAGGCTCCTTTGATGCAATGAAGAAAATTTCAATTTAACAACTTTAAATTCAACTCAACAACTTGAAAGAGCATACCTGTCAAAGCACAGCCCACTTAAATGGTGCCATGATTTGTTTACCTGTAATGTCCTCTGAGATGAGAACATCCCTATCATTAAGGGACTGCCTCAAGCCATCTGATTTAACCAGGTAATGCTTGAAGCAAGAAGAAGGCTGTACAGTCTAATTCAAGGGTTACCATAATATTCTGCTGATATTTCTGTTGACATCCCTAACTCAAGGTGCTTAGGAAAGTATCATACCATTTGGCAAAAACATCCTGTGGCTAAATCAGCAGATTGAACAGAACATCCCTACGTATGCCATTTGTACACAGACCAGGTTCTGGAGAGACACGTTTGGTTAACATAAACAAGAAACGACAGTTTAATGTACAACTAAATTTGCCTACATGCGGAGGTAACCTTAAATATCTTTGGTTTTTTCTTTTTAATTTGCTGATAAAAAGTACTTGAATAAAAAACACTGATAAATACCAACATAATTGTATTGCTTTTAATTATGTAAACTTAGCCCTTTGATATCTTTTGCTACTAAAGCTAGATTCCCTATCAGACTCTAAATAAACTTATTTCAAATCTGCTCATCTTTACTTACTTACAGGCTAACCTATATATTTTAACGGTCTTTGGTATGAAAATACTGATGAGCAGTATCTCATAATATTTGGCATAAAAATGACATGCATGTATCAGTACTTACAGCAAATAAATCTTTGGAAAAGAAAATAGTTACCATTTGCATATTAGCCTCTTTGGAGTGACATACCATAAAGTAACACCGCTATGAGAGATGAGTGAGAACCTTCACAGTTTAGTTACAATTTTATACTTAAGACTTCAAAGAAGCTTGCTCTGGCCGAGTAAAATGAAGTCTTTACTGTACACTAAATATCTTATTTAATGAGACCAAAATATTTGTTTTTGGTGAAAAGATTTTTTTCTCTTCAACAAGTAGTTTCAACAATTTAAAAATACTTTATTCTAATACTGTATAGTTGAAGCTTTACTTGCTGAAGAAAAAAATTATACTTGAAATTCTTTAGAACTATCTGCTGGTAAAGAAAGTATTACAACTTATTTTAAATGCTCTGGTAACAATAAGGTAGTTAACATTACTAGTCTATTTAACTACAACAATCAATATAAACCCTATTGTTTTGGATTAGTAACTACTTGTGTAAACTTCATATCTATAGATGTTTCTAGTTAATTCAATTTTGAGGGAATTAAAATCAAAATTTCACTTTCTACTGAAAATTCTTTGGTAAAAAGATTATTATTTAAAAGTTTGTATAAAAACAAAATGAAAACGTAAAAAATGTACTGGTAAATAATTAGTAAATAGTTATAGCCTAAAGAGCTATAATAACTATGGGCCTATTCATCAAAAACCAAACAAAATACTTTTCTCAAGGACTTCTGATCACCTTTTTAGGCATTTAAAACGTCAAATTCAAATTCATACAGTCCTAGACACATCTTCCATAGCATGATGGATAATGTTTCAGCTTTAAATTTTGTTTGCCTTTTAATGAAAGTTTAAAAAGTAAAATGATCACACTGTACTCCTTAGTTTTAGATACTGATAAAAGTTGGCCCCACATACTTCTACTTACAAACCAAAAAACTCCATACCCTGTCAATTTGCCCATGCTTCCATGAGGCAGGTAAAAAGTAACAAAATGTTCCCTGAGTACAGGAAAAAATATAACACTAGAATAACTTTAAAAGGAGGTAGTATAAAACAGGAGCAATAGAGGCAGGAGCAGCATTTTTCATTGCCTTAGACTGTTCACCTAAAGCTCTGCTTTTCTGTTTTGTTTAGTTTTATTTTGCCATAAAGCCCATACTTAGATAGCTAAATGGAGGACTTTGAATTTAGCTCAGAAGTTGCTGGCGCTTAATGCTAGTCTGCGTCTGAACACATCCAGTTTGGCACAAAACTATGGATTAAAAAAAATTTTTTTAAATGTTATATCATCAGTCACTGGAACAGGAGATGATATTATCCAGAAATATTCTTTTGGTTTTGGAATACCATTTAACATAACCCCGTCCCTTCTACAAACAAAAGGTTTTAAGGGGAACCCCATTAAGATTCCTTTAAAAATGAAACTCAAAAGTCATTTCCAAAAAATTTGAAAAAATACTTCTAAAAGGAGGTGGGGGTCCCCTGGCTATGCCATGTGTTTAATTCTTCATGCTGTCCCATTACTCTGCACCTAGGTAACTGTCTCATGACTGAGAGGCCTATTCTATGTGGCTGAGTTAACAATTTGCTGCTTTCCAACCAGCAAGAGAATGAACTCATGCCTGGAGTTATCATTCCTTGTTCACAGCATTGACACTGAAAGAAGATTAAATAAAGAGTACCAAATTTTCTTAAGAATTCAAGAAAGCACAAGTAGGATGGTAGAACTCTGAATATTTATCCCTAAAAACAAAACCTGCACTGGAAAAAAAAAAAGAAAAAAAAAAAAAGCTTTGGTAAGATATTATACATCAAAATAGTTATTGACAAAATCCAAGAAACTCTTAAGGCAATTTTTTGTATTCTTGTCCTAAACAACTTCATGAGTATTAAAAAGGTATAAGGCAAAGAATTTCATAATATATACTAGAAGGCACTGTTACCATGATAACCACAAGTTCATTTTACTGTCTACTGTTGCATTTATCCTCATTTTTCATATTTTATGAAATGTCTTCAACCCTTAAAAGCCAAACTGGGATTAAAAAAACAAAAATCAAGAAAACCCTAATCCATTCTCTTTAAAAACCCATTTTCTACATGAGATCTTGCAACTAATACTGGAAAAGGTGAGGATGCTTTGCAAACTCAGTGCAGCCTTTGGCCAACTGTCAGGCAAAGGGGAAGGGAGAAAAGGCACGGCTCTAGGCAGGTTGAGGTTTGGGATGTAGCAGATACAGCACTCAGGCTCTGATGTCAAAAAACATAAAGGCCTTCTAAGCAATATTATTCTCTATATACTACTGAATAGTTCCGTTCTCAAAAGAGATATACATTTTTGTTTTGGCCATTCATTAAAATAAACAGTCACACTTTTTCGCTTCTCAGTGGTTTAACAGTCCTCAGAGCCAAGGGGGTTAAATTATCTAAACCATGCAGATGTCATAAGTTTTTAAAAGTCAGAGCTTCAGATAAACATTCTTACTCACCTACCTATATGACTCCTTTGATCACACACATTACACATACAGCAATGAAAACAAAATGCTACTAGGAAGTATCATTGGTTATGTAGCTGAGATAAACTATAACAACAAATGAGGTAACAAAGTTGTCTTCAGAGTTTGCCATTTGGCAAACTGAGGTAGATAGTCAGCAAAGGGGCTTTCAAAAGTCTTCCCCTTGCTCCAGTGATATATTTTATAATCCAGTCAAACGTCCTGACTGTCCTTTCACATTGCTGACAATGAAACATTCAAATTACATGAGTTAAAAAAAAAAAAAAACAACACATTCAAAAAAGGCTGATCTACCCAATAAGACATCAAGATTTTCACAAAAGGCTTTGGCTCCCTGTTCATTGTCCTTCGAACAGATTTACAGGTGAAGATACCTGAGCAGGACTGTCTAGATTGGATAATCATTTTTCTCAAAGCATAGGATGGGAGATGGTGGCTGTGGACCTGAAGAGGAAGTCTGCCCAGCAACCAATGGCACTGCAGGGTCCTCACACTTCCTCATCATGGGATCCCCACCTGAATCACTGCCAGTGAAAGAATTATAGGTTGGGGGGGTGGTACTTATTACTGAGGACAGGTGTATCTCATCATTGGACTCATGGGAGAACCTTCCAGAATCCCCAGTCTCGTGGCTGCCTTCACTATTCGCTGAATGCTCAGTATCGGCTGCAACACCGAAGGGTCTCGGGAAGCTGGTTGTCTGACCTGGGGAGCTGGGGGAGTCTTCATCACTGATTAATACAGTAGTGCCTGGCTGGTAAAAGCAGATGGCTTGAGTAAATCTTCTTTGAGGCTAGGCAAAAATAGATAAGAAAGCAATGAGATTGTAAACTGTTCCAGTACATGTGCAAAAAGTCATCATCCTGAATGGACTATCTAGATCAGTGGTTCCCACATAGCGGTGGGAGCATATCAGTGAAGCATCAAAGCTCCAGTGATGCTGATGCAGGTGCCTGCCCCATCCCTCTCCCCACCGCTCCCACTCCCCACTGACAACCACAGCTCTGAGAATATTCCAATTGTCCTTTCAGTTATCACTCACCACAGCTCGTCATAGAGTCATGCCTGAAATTAATAAAATCATATCCAGAAAGAACACAAAAATTATAATAAAACATTAATTTACATTTTCCTGTTTTAAGTTATCATTTCACATACTAAGAATTGCCAAAGGTTTTTCTTATTTAGGTGGATTACCTGCTCAATTTTTATCTTCTTAGAGTCTTGGAAAAAACGCCATTTTTTCTTAGAGTTGTTTTTAACTATAGGACCATAGCTATTAATTATCAGGTCAGTTCCTCCCTGGGGAAATAAAAAGGAAAATGTAAATATCCTCGTATCATAGATTTCAGTTTATCACAAGTAGTACACAAAATGTTTAAATGTTAAAAGAAAAAAAATGATCACTGACATCCCTCTTTTCTTTGCTTACACAGGCAGCACAGAACACATTCAGGGTATGTGTGAGTGATTGAGATGATATAACAGGTTTATTCTTTACAGATCTGTCTATCTATCTATGTATCTATCTATCTAATCTATGCTGAAGTATTTGGGGTGAAATATAATGATCCCCAAACTTGTTTTTAAGTGGTACAGAAAACAAAAATTACAGTAGAGAGATGAGGAATTATGACAAGATATCAACAAATTATTTGTATAGTGATTACATTATTCTTTCAACCTTTCTGCATGCTTAAAAATATTTAAAAGCAGTTGGGGAGAAAAAAAGGTAATAGGCCCACATATTCTCAACAACATGGCAATAGGTGAAATACCAACTCTTGAGCTAACTCAAGGGAATTGGGAGAGACGTCCTCCAAACTACTGCTCTCCTTCCTTCACTCCACTCTCTGCCTCCTTTCATTTTAGATTCTTCCTTTTTTTTTTCCATATCTTCCTCCCAACTCTGCTTCTCCCCTAGCCTTTCTCATGTCTACTTCCAAACTAGTAATAACAGAACCACAGTATATTTTAGTACTTTTTATGCTTATTTAAAAATTTTAGGTTTTAATGTTTTAGGTTGACTTGAAATAAACTGAACAGCTTAATTCATATTAGAAAGTAAAAACTAAATTAGGTTGCAAACAAAAAAGACAATGAAAGTAGCAAAACTTCAATTCATCATTTTTTACCCATAATATAAATTGTACATAGGTACATAGGTGCTAGGTACAAGTAGATTGTATCTGTTAAGTAAAATTGTATAAAATTCAACACAAAAATTTCCTGACATTTGGTTATATTTTTGTTATTCTAAATTTTAGGGAAGAGTTGGGGAAAAATAATTTATAGCAGGGTTTGGAAATCTTTTTCTGCAAAGTGCCAGATAGTAAATATTTTAGGCTTTGCAAGCCACATACAGATTGTGTCACATTTTTTTTAAATGACTCTTTAAAAATGTAAAAAATATTCATAGCTCAGAGGGTGGCTAAACAAGAACAGACTGTGTGCTGGCCTGGGCTGGGCTGCAGTTTGCTGACACCTGATTTATAGCACATTGGTTATGGGAGCTATTGTAATAACGTACAATATCTAATGTTGCAATGTGACGAAAAATAACTTTAAGTTGGTATTCATAATGTTTACCGCTGTACTATTATTAAATACACTGGAAAGTGTATGAAGTAACATCCTCCAATGACATTTCTTTTCTATAACCATCCTCTTTGGGCTGTGAAGGGAAAGACTTGAGGTACCTACGAGTATGCAGATACTCCATATTTTTAAAAATGTCATTCATACCTGGGATGTTCTGATGATCAATTCAGTTCAACAATCAACCAAAGTAAGTGTAAAATGGATTAATAAAAATTGTTCTCCCAGTAAATATAGGGCAGTCCAAATTATACAAAATATAGACTAATGACTATGGTGACCTCATTTAAGACACTTTTGCTTCATATAATCCCCTTGAATTGGAATTACGCTACCTTCTCACTTTTTTCTATATCTCTTACATTATTTATTCTTTACCCTTCACCTATCCCCATCTTCTTCTCCCCAAATATTTTATGTAAGGGAGAATCTGGGTGAAAAATTGTGGTTTTTTTTACATTTCATTAAGAAAAGTATGGATATAATACATCAAAATGTAACTTTTTGGTAAGCAAATTTTACACATAAAAGGTAAATGGAGGGAAGAATTATGCAGCAAATTCGTTTCTTGGCTCAGAGTACCTTTGCATCTATGAAGGTGTTTGGCATTATCATTGGCATTAAGGATTCTTCATTTTCTACATCACCTTCCAGGTTCTTTCCTACTTCGTTTCCACTAACTAAGGAGGCACTGGTATGAGATAACTGTTGTGTTCCATTCTGTGCTGTCTTGGAAGCAGATGATTTCCTGAAAAATTAGGAAGAAGAAGAAATCTTCTAATCTCATAGGAGATACAGAAAAATGTAGCAAATTTGGCCAATAATCAACTTTGCAAACAATGAAGTTCTTTAATACCTGTTTGGCAAGTATTATTAGAAATTGAGTATTCAGAGGAATTGGTAAAGGGACATGAAACTCTCTATATACTACATTGTACATGATAAGTTAAAATTTTTTTAAAAAGGAAATAAAAAAGAAATTGAGTATTGGATTTTAACTCCCACTCACTGCTGCAAACTTTGACAACTTGAGGAAGCTTCTTTATTTCTTTTTTCCTCAATACCTGATTATATACAATTACTTTCTACAAATGCCTAATAAAAACCTTACTATTTACAAAGTGCTATTATTCGTTATTGTTGCTTATTTACAATCTGTGCAGAAATAATGGATTGTTTGGGCAGCTAGTCGGTATAGGGATCCAAACCTTTGACCTTGGTGTTACAACATCATGTTCTAAACCAACTGAGGTAACTGGCCAGCCCATACATTTTTAACTTATATCTTCTCCTTCAGGTCTGCAGATTGTTTCACTAACATAACAATTGGCTTGCCAATTAATGATGGTAAATTTATAGTAGCACTTCTACAAGATTTAGGCATCACTAAAACAATGTCCATAAAGATTTTATAAAAAATTCTGAAAGAGAGAAACATACAAGAAAACCAAAGCACTTCAATATACACAAAGATATTAGAACTCTTTCATTAATGTAATGCTTTTTTGAGTATGTTTCTATGCACAAGTACCAAACATATATATATATACTCTGAAAAATCTATGTTAATAAAAGGAGACTAATGATGGAGATTACCTAAAAACAATGTGTATATGACTGATTTTTTTAATTTAAAAAAAAAACCTTAAAAAAATAAATGAAAGCAAAAGCCAAAATATAAAAGGTTAGAAATAGAAGAGTTCACTGAATACAAGTTACTGCTGAAAATTTAGCCTAAGTCAAACATAGATAGATAATCCACTCCCTAGTTATTACATTTGCCTTCGTTCTTGTTTGGAGAATCCCAACCACACGTCCTGTTGTGTTCTCAATGACTCAGGCACTTCAGGTACTGCTACTTAAATATGAAATATTCTAGACAGTAAGGAATCCTCTCAGTAAGCAGATGCATCAGATTAAGTGTGCCATTTAACAAAAACAAAACACCCAAGGATATACTTTGTGTTTCTCAAAATACTGAGGAAATGAATGAGGAAACTAGGTCCTCATTTTAGAATATTTTATTGGCATAGTAACTTTATTCAAACACCAAGAAAATAATCTCCCTCCAAAATGAGCACATTTCTTAAGCTGTAAGAACTCAAGTAACAATACTATACATTTATCTTAAAGTGTAAAATCCCAGTTACACTAAAAGGCAGTTGATTTCCATTTGTTTCATGTGGTTCCTGTAATTTAAATGTTTTTAACTGACTCAACATCTCTAGCGATGGAAACACACCTGGCTTTACTTCGGTATATCAGGATGAGAACACAGATGAGGATACAGGTCAAGGCTATGCCAACACCTACAGCAATGCCAGTCATTGATTTCTGGTCCAGGTGGTAATAGCCTGAATAAACTAGAGGGGGAAACACATTTACTCAGAATCAATCAGAAACAGAAATGATTCCATTTATCACAGTTCTCAGATGGGTATTTGCTTTTCTGTATTTTTCCTTCATCTCACAGGAAAAGTTTTTACATTATATCTAAGCAGAAAAGATGCATTATTAAACTTTTATCACTGATTTCAGAGATTGGTTTATCTTGCAATACTAAAGATTCTAAATATGAGTTTTAGGTATATTATTATATCAAACATGAACATCAATTCATAAGTTACAATACTAAAAGGCACACAACACAGAGGTTCCTTGATGGATCAAAGAACAGCTTTCATATCATGTTGCCTTAAAAGAAGATCCATAAGTTGGAGATTAGTTTTCCATTAACATACATGAGAGCAACGCTTCTCAAATTTTGATGTTCATATGAGTCACTACGGGATATGTTAAAATGCAGGTTCCAATTCACATGGGGTGGGTCCCATGACTCTGCATGTCTAACAAGTTCTCAGGTGATACCCCTGCTGCTGGGTTCTAGCTACTCTGAGGACCAAGGGATCTCCGAAGCAAGCATGAGCCATGCTCTCCATTTCTCCCCATACGATAGCTGCTTCCTTCCTGTTCTTAAATATAACTGCTCCTGCTCTTGTCATTTTTTCTCTCTCCTTCTCTGAGACACATACACACACAGAGGCACTGAATGACTATTTTCTCTGGAGCTAAGAGCCCTTAATTCTATCCTGAGTTCAGCTGGCATTTCCTCATTTGAAGCTGCCCCTCCTCTCCACAGGCCCACTCCCCCAGACAGGAGGAACCGGAGGTGTCTAGTCCTGCACCACAGCGGGCACTGCTTCCTTCAGAACAGACGGACAGCCGCTCTGGGTGGAGTGAGGGTGGCTCTCTAAAGATATTTTTTCCAATTGCTTTTCTGGAGAGAGAAGAAAGATTTTTTTCCTCCAGAAAAGCTGTTTTTCTGTGGTGAAAACTCTTAACGAAAACCACACTCTTCTAAGCCTGAACACAAGCACCACTGCTGTTTATTTCCATGAAGCCTCCCAGGAAGCTCACTCCCCTCAGCGCATGCGCGGTGCGGCATGTCCACCTCGGTGGTTGCACAGCTGGAAAAAGAAGTAATTGGGACCACAGTGAACCGAAAACTGCAGTTAATTCTGAGGTAAATTTGCCTCCTTCTAGGAGTCCAGAGAAGAGCCATGCAGCCCAATAACACTGGAACTTCAACAGCAACAACTGAGCAACTGAGTGCAGGTTTAGGGATATGGCAATTGTAGAAGATGAAATAAAGTTTAAAGGAGCTGAAAAAAAATATATGTATATACACACACTTTGTATTTTTTTAAGAAAAGCCACAGCGACTGTGGCAGTATACAGACCTTTGGCATCAGCAGAATCTAAACGTTTGGGCCTCTGATTTGATTCAGAAGTTTCCTTTGGGAGTACTGCAAGCTCCACAGAATTTGAAAAGGGTCCTTCTCCCACCTCGTTGGATGCAGATATCTTGACAATGTACACATTTCCAGCTACCAGGTTTTCCAGCAAAGCCATAGTTATTGCCCCTATAAATACACCAATTATAAATTAACTAAACTTTTCTCCTTTATTTATTCTTTAAATCACACAAACATGGTCCTTTACTTCAAAAATATTTTTCTGATTACAAAAGTGACACATGTTCATTTTAGAACATTTGGAAAATAAAGATGTATATAAATAAAAGGACAATCTCCTACTGTTAACATTTTAGTGTATTCATATGTGCCCACACTAACGTGTGAAAACATATTTACTGCATGCATTTTTATATCTTAGAGTTTTAACTTAACATTTTACCACGCACACTTCCTCCATATAACCCTTCTCTGTAACTTTACTTTAGGAGTAGTTGCTAAAAGTAGCACATATTTTTGTTTAGGTACATATATGTTTAAAATATGTATATATTCATATATATAAATGAAATGTTTTAATAAATGCATAGATATGAATACAAATGGCATTAAAAACATTTTATTGTGGAACATTTCAAACATGACACACACAAAGAGAATGGTATAATGAACTCAGATTCAATGATTATAATTGGATTTTTAAAAATCCAACGTGAGAATTTTTTTTCTTATTATAAAAGTTTATGCAACAAAGGCACCCAGAGCGACCGGTCGCCTGCGCCTAGCAGAAACCTGGTAGATTTCCTGGGCGAGGCGGTGCCGAGCAGGGTCTTGAAGGCCCAGCTGATAGACGAGGGCTGCAGAAGACACGTCCCAGCCCAGCCCAGTGTGCACAGAGCGGGGAGACATCCGGCTAGGGAGGCAGAGACTTGACAGAAACCACACACCCTGTGGGGTCGCCACTGCACGATCCAACAGCC
The DNA here is from genome assembly GCF_027409185.1 of Cynocephalus volans. Taxonomy (NCBI): domain Eukaryota; kingdom Metazoa; phylum Chordata; class Mammalia; order Dermoptera; family Cynocephalidae; genus Cynocephalus; species Cynocephalus volans. The sequence goes on along the minus strand of NC_084462.1, from coordinate 83,279,574 downwards.
TGGGCCAGAGCGCACGGAACAGGGAGAAGTCCTGCACGGGAAGTGGAAGCTCAGCAGAGACCACACACCCTGTGGTACCACCCCGTGATCCAGCAGCCCAGCAGAGTCCAAGCTGACCAGAGAGGTGACTCCCTGGAGAGGCCCAAGACCCGAGGCAACCATACACATAAGGCACTAGAGGCCAACTGAGCAGTCACGGAGGTAGCCATACCAAATTGGCAACCACAGCAACATCTTCGTTAGTCAATAGTCTCAAACCGGTGGACTGTGAAACCCCCTGCCACAATGAATAAACATCAAAAAAAAGATACCAGAAATACAAAAAATCAAGAAAGTACACCACCAAAAGTTAATAAATCTCAGACTCTAGATCCTATAGAACAAGAAGCCCTTGAAATGACTGACAAGGAATTTCGAGTGATAATTCTAAGGAAACTGAATGAGATACAAGAAAACTCAGCTAGACATCATGATGAAACGAGGAAAAGTATACAGGACCTGAAAGAGGAAATGTAGAAGGAAATCAATGTCCTGGGAAAAAATGTAGCAGAACTTGAGAACTGAAGAAGTTATTCAGCGAAATAAAAAACACAACGGAGAGTTTAACCAGCAGGCTTGTCGAAGTTGAAGAGAGAACCTCTGAACTTGAAGATGGGTTGTTTGAAATAACACAAGCAGACAAAAAAAAAAAAAAAAGAAAAAAGAATCAAAGACATTGAAGAAAATCTGAGAGAGATATCAGACAACCTTAAGCACGCAAATATCCGAGTCATGGGTATCCCAGAAGGGGAGGAAAATGGAGATTGCATTGAAAACATATTCAGCAAAATAGTGGCAGAAAACTTCCCAGGTATAGGAAAAATCACAGATCTTCAGATTCAGGAAGCTCAACGATCTCCAAATGTATTCAACCCAAAAAGGCCCTCTCCAAGACATGTTATAGTCAAATTGACAAAACTCAGAGACAAAGAGAGAATCTTAAAAGAGAGAAACTTAAAAGCTGCGTCAAATCACCTATAAGGGAGCCCCAATCAGGCTAACATCAGACTTTTCATCACAAACCCTAAAAGCCAGAAAGGAATGGGATGATATATTCAAAATACTAAAAGACAAAGATTGCCAGCTAAGAATACTCTACCCTGCAAGGCTATCCTTCCAAAATGAAGGGCAAACAGTATATTTCTCAGACAAACGAAAACTGCGGGAGTTCACTACCACACGACCACCCTTACAAGAAATCCTCAAGGGAGTACAGTTATTTTTCAGGGTTTGGTTCCTGAAAAATAACTGCCACTGCGATAAAAACCCAAGAAAAATCTAAACCCACTAGTAAAACAAAAATGGCATTCATGAAGAGAAAACAAGCAAACAAAAACGCTACCTACAACCTAAGGAACCAACAATCACAGAAAACAAACAGTAAATCAGAAAGCAAGGAACAAAAGACACCTAAGACAACCAAAGAACCAATAAAATGCTAGGAATAAATCATCACCTTTCAATAACAACTCTTAATGTAAAAGGCTTAAATTCCCCAATCAAAAGACACAGACTGGCTGACTGGATCAAAAAGGAGGACCCAACTATATGCTGCCTACAAGAGACCCACCTCACCCATAAAGATTCACATAGACTAAGAGTGAAAGGATGGAAAAAGATTTACCATGCACACAGAAAAGAAAAACGAGCTGGAGTAGCTATTCTTATATCTGACAAAATAGACTTTAAACTAAAAACCATAAAAAGAGACAATGAGAGTCAATACTTAATGATAAAAGGACTGATCCATCAAGAAGACATAACAATCATAAATATGTACACACCCAATGTTGGAGCAGCCAGATTTATAAAACAAACTCTATTAGACCTAAAGAAGGAAATAGACACTAATACCATAATCGCAGGGGACCTGAACACCCCACTGTCAATATTAGACAGATCATCTAGGCAAAGAATCAATAGAGAAACACAAGATCTAAACAAGACTCTAGACCAATTGGAATTGGCAGATATCTACAGAACATTCCACCCAACAACCTCAGAATATTCATTCTTCTCATCAGCACATGGATCATTCTCTAGGACAGATCACATATTAGGTTACAAATCAAGTCTCAATAAATTCAAAAACATTGGAATTATCCCATGTATTTTCTCAGACCACAATGGATTAAAACCAGAAATTAATAACAAACGAAACTCTGGAAACTATACAAACACATGGAAATTAAACAGCATTCTACTTAATGACATATGGGTCCAAGAAGAAATCAAGCAGGAAACCAAAAAATTTATTGAAACTAATGAAAACAATGATACATCATACCAAAACCTGTGGGATACTGCAAAAGCAGTATTAAGGGGGAAATTTATTGCATTAAATGCTCACTTCAGAAAAATGGAAAGATGGCAAGTGAACAACCTAACACTTCACCTTAAAGAACTAGAAAAACAAGAACAATCCAAACCTAAAGTTAGCAGATGGAAAGAAATCATTAAGATCAGAGCAGAACTGAATGAAATGGAAACCCAAAAAACAATACAAAAGATCAATGAATCAAAAAGTTGGTTTTTTGAAAAGATAAATAAAATTGACAAACCATTAGCATGGCTAACAAAAAAAAGAAGAGAGAAGATTCAAATAACAAAAATTAGAAATGAAAAAGGCGATATTACAACTGATTAATCTGAAATACAAGGAATCATTCAAGACTACTATAAACAACTATACGCCAACAAATTTGAAAATCTGGAGGAAATGGATAAATTTCTGGACACACACAAGCTCCCAAAACTGAACCATGAAGACATAGAAAATTTGAACAGACCAATAATAAAGGAGATTGAAGCTGTTATCAGAAGGCACCCAACAAAGAAAAGCCCAGGGCCAGATGGATTCACAGCAGAATTTTACCAAACATTCAAAGAGGGATTGACACCGATTCTTTACAAACTATTCCAAAAGATTGAAACAGACGCAAATCTCCCAAACTCATTCTATGAAGCAAACATCATCCTGATACCAAAACCAGGTAAAGATATAACCAAAAAAGAAAACTACAGGCCGATATCCTTGATGAATATAGATGCAAAAATCCTCACTAAAATACTAGCAAACAGAATACAGCAACACATATGTAAAATTATTCACCACGATCAAGTGGGATTCATCCCAAGGATGAAAGGTTGGTTCAACATAAGCAAATCAATAAATGTGATACACCATATTAATAAAGTCAAACACAAGGACCATATGATCCTCTCTATAGGTGCTGAAAAAGCATTTGATAAAGTTCAGCACTCATTCATGACAAAGACCCTCTATAAGTTAGGTATAGAGGGAAAGTATCTCAACATAATTAAAGCCATATATGCCAAACCCACTGCCAATATCATCCTGAATGGGGAAAAGATGAAAGCTTTTCCTTTAAGAACAGGAACTAGACAAGGATGCCCACTCTCACCACTCCTATTCAACACAGTGTTGGAAGTACTAGCCAGAGCAATCAGAGAAGAGAAGGAAATAAAGGGCATCCAGATTGGAAAAGATGAAGTCAAACTGTCCCTGTTTGCAGATGACATGATCCTATATATCGAACAGCCTAAAACCTCTACAAAAAAACTCTTGGAATTGATAAATGATTTCAGCACAGTAGCAGGATACAAAATCAACACACAAAAATCAGTAGCATTTCTTTTCTCCAATAGTGAACATGCAGAACGAGAAATCAAGAAAGCCTGCCCATTTACAATAGCCCCCCCCCAAATAAAATACTTAGGAATTGAGTTAACCAAGGGTGTGAAAAATCTCTATAATGAGAACTACAAACCACTGCTGAGAGAAATTAGAGAGGATAGAAGATGGAAAGATATCCCATGCTCTTGGATTGGAAGAATCAACATAGTGAAAATGTCCATACTACCCAAAGTGATATACAAATTCAATGCAATCCCCATCAAAATTCCAAAGACATTTTTCTCAGAAATGGAAAGAACTATCCAGACATTTATATGGAATAATAAAAGACCACGCGTAGCCAAAGCAATGCTGAGCAAAACAAAAATAAAGCTGGAGGCATAACACTGACTGACTTTAAGCTATACTACAAAGCTATAATAACCAAAACAGTATGGTACTGGCATAAAAACAGACACACTGCTCAATGGAATAGAATAGAGAATCCAGAAATCAACCCACACACTTACTGCCATCTGATCTTTGACAAAGGCACCAAGCCTATTCACTGGGGATGGGACTGCCTCTTCAGCAAATGGTGCTGGGATAACTGGATATCCATATGCAGGAGAATGAAACTAGACCCATACCTCTCACCATATACTAAAATCAACTCAAAATGGATTAAGGATTTTTATTTATTTATTTATTTTTTATTTTATTTTGTCAATATACATTGTGGCTTATTGTTCCCCATCACCAAAACCTCCCTACCTCCCTCCCTCCCCTCTCCCCCCCAACAATGTCCTTTCTGTTTGCTTGTCATATCAACTTCAAGTAATTGTGGTTGTTATATCTTCTCCCCCCCCCCGTTTTGTGTGTGTGTGTGAATTTATATATTAATTTTTAGCTCCCACCAATAAGTGAGAAAATGTGGTATTTCTCTTTCTGTGCCTGACTTGTTTCACTTAATATAAGTCTCTCAAGGTCCATCCATGTTGTTGCAAATGGCAGTATTTCATTCGTTTTTATAGCTGAGTAGTATTCCATTGTGTAGATGTACCACATTTTCTGGATCCACTCATCCGATTATGGACATTTGGGCTGGTTCCAACTCTTGGCTTGGTGTCTGTTTTTATGTCAGTACCATACTGTTTTGGTCATTATAGCTTTGTAGTATAGCTTAAAGTCACGTAGTGTTATGCCTCCAGCTTTATTTGGATTAAGGATTTAAATATACACCCCAAAACAATAAAACTTCTTAAAGAAAACATAGGAGAAACACTTCAGGAAATAGGACTGGACACAGACTTCATGAATACGACCCCAAAAGCACGGACAACCAAAGGAAAAATAAACAAATGGGATTATATCAAACTAAAAAGCTTCTGCACAGCAAAAGAAACAATTAAAAGAGTTAAAAGACAACCAACAGAGTGGGAGAAAATATTTGCAAAATATACATCTGACAAAGGATTAATATCCAGAATACATAAGGAACTCAAACAACTTTACAAGAAGAAAACAAGCAACCCAATTAAAAAATGGGCAAAAGAGCTAAGTAGGCATTTCTCTAAGGAAGATATACAAATGGCCAACAGACATATGAAAAAATGCTCAACATCACTCAGCATCCGGGAAATGCAAATCAAAACCACACTGAGATACCATCTAACCCCAGTTAGGATGGCTAAAATCCAAAAGACTCTGAACGATAAATGCTGGCGAGGTTGCGGAGAAAAAGGAACTCTCATACATTGTTGGTGGGACTGCAAAATGGTGCAGCCTCTATGGAAAATGGTATGGAGTTTCCTCAAACAATTGCAGATAGATCTACCATATGACCCAGCTATCTCACTGCTGGGAATATACCCAGAGGAATGGATATCATCAAGTCGAAAGTATACCTGTTCCCCAGTGTTCATCGCAGCACTCTTTACAATAGCCAAGAGTTGGAACCAGCCCAAATGTCCATCATCAGATGAGTGGATATGGAAAATGTGGTATATCTACACAATGGAATACTATTCAGCTATAAAAACAAATGAAATACTGCCATTTGCAACAACATGGGTGGACTTTGAGAGAATTAAGTGAAACGAGTCAGGCACAGAAAGAGAAATACCACATTTTCTCACTTATTGGTGGGAGCTAAAAATTAATATATAAATTCACACACACACACAAAAAAAAAAACGGGGGGGGGGAAGAAGATATAACAACCACAATTACTTGAAGTTGATATGACAAGCAAACAGAAAGGACATTGTTGGGGGGGAGGGAGGAGAGGGAGGAGGGAGGGAGGTTTCGGTAAGGGGCAACAATAATCAACCACAATGTATATCGACAAAATAAAAGTTAAAAAATAAAAATAAAAAATAAATGAATAAAAAGAAAAATTTTTTTAAAAATAAAATAAAATAAAATAAATAAATGTTTATACCACTTATGATAATAGCTGTCATAGGTGATCTTGTTCTTCCTTCTTAAATCAGAAACAACAGAATTATTTTTGAAAGCATGAATATATTTTTCACCAGCCTAATTATTACTTCAGATTTTTCAAGGTAAACAGGAAAGAAAATGTAACGTTATGTAGGAATGTCAGAGTATTGAAGACCCTGGTCTCAGATTAACTGTCAAAATTACCACCAGCAATGTGCCTAAGATCTATTTCTCTGCAAAACTAATCATTTGAATTTATATATGATATTTGGTATGTAAAGCTGTTTTCTCTGTTGGCATCACTACTAAGAAGGATTCCTGTTTGGACACTGCTATTTCCTTGAGGTGTCTTTCTCCTCTTGGTCTGCCACTGCACTGAAGTATTTTTCTTACAAAAGGGACTACCACCCTAGGAATTAAACCCAATTTTAAGATGGCAGGTGTAATAGAAATTCAGCCAGAAAGTTGTTCAGCCACTGCATTTGTGGGTGGATATGCACAGGGAAACCTACCTTTCCTGAGGTGATTTCATCTTATCTTTTCTGACTCAGGGCAACCTTATAATAACTTCAAAGAGCTTACAAAAGTTTTGTAGTAGTCACCTCCCAGCCAAAGCTAGCTACTCTAGTGCACTTGCGAGGGTGTATTTCATTATGTAAGTGACATGTGGAGTGATCTGAGAGGTCATGCTACAGAGGCCACCTCTGCAGGTCACATGGTGTAAGGCAGCCAAACCTCCAACAGCAATGCCAGGAGCCCAAACACAACTTGTTTTCATGTTCTTTGGTTTCAACTTGGCCTGAAGAGAGTGTGAGCTACTTGAGTACACAACTGTTAAATAAACAAAGTGACCCCTACTTAGAATCAGGAAGAGTCTTTCCACTGTTACCATGTTCTTAGGCAGATGAATTAAAAAACAAAGATATATCGTGGTATGTTACAATTAGCTAGAAGGAAGAACATTTCAATTTCTTCACAAATAGAGATATAAAGAGTTTCCATTTTATCATCTAATACATTTAATTTTAAAAAGTGCTTGGCAAAAGCCAATCACGACCAGAAACCAAAAGTCTTTTCATTTAATTTAAATGTTATAAGTGGATCAGAGTACGTATGTGCACACACTCCCTCTTCCCACACAAAACGTGTCTTCATTAAAAAAAAAAAAAACTATTCAAACTATTTATAACGTCTAGTTCCCCTATGACCACATTCAAGGTACTTTCCAAGTACTAAAGTGATCTGACTGTCCTTACATTCTCTCAGCAGACAGCCTTGATCTCAATTAGTGTGAATATTTCAGTCTACTGCCTCTTATATGTGTCAGAATCTTTAGCAAGACTAGGAGTTTCAAAAGCAAGACAGTATAATAGGCTGTTTGGGATCAACGTTGATCAAATCTTGACATGCTACCAATGAAGTAATTTGTTACTTGGGGTATATTACTGAACTGTACTTTTCTCATGGGGGCAATAGTTCCAACCTCAGGTAATTATCATACGGGTTAAACAAGCTGTCACTGGCAAGTGTCTAACACAAGTATATACATACTCAATAAGAGTAAGTTTTCTTTCTCACCTCTGACACCTCTTCTTCCCCTTCTGGAGTATAGAAAAAAAATTTTGTTTTCATATTTGAACACATTATGGTGGCTAGCAGAATGCTTTGTACAAGATAATTCACAGTAAATGCCAGTTGAACTTACATTAAAATACAAGCTGTGAGTGCTCATTTAAGATATAAATGCGAAGGGTAAGATTTTGGGGTTGGAGAAGTGCCCCAGGGTAGTCTCAGACTTTTCTCTTCTCTGTCCATATACTTTAAGTGACTTTTTTCCCCCAGTTTCACAGTCTTAATATCACGTGCACACTGACAACTAAGTTATATCTGTAGGCCATACCTCTCCCATGAACTTAACCTTTTCACGGTTTAATCAACCTCTCTACTTGGACAGCTAAAACACATCTCAAACTTAACATGTTGAAAACCAAACCCTTGATTTCCCCTACTGATTTGGCTTCTCTTTTTACTTACAGCCCACATCAATCTACCAGCAAGTCTGGTTGGTTCTTCTTTCAAATTGTGTTCCTATGGCTTATTACCTTCAGCAACGCCACCGCTGTCCAAGCCCTTATCAACTCTTACATGGACACCTGCCTATTTAAATGGTCTCCTAGCTTCCACTCTTACCTCCTTATAATAAATTTTTTCAGGTGGCTGCCAGAACAATCTTTTTAAAATGTTAATCTGATCATGAGTCTCCAATATCTTCCATTTCTCTTAGAATAAAATCTATGGCTCACAAAGTCTGGTCTTCAAGATCTGCCCTTGGTTACCACCCTGTCTCACTTCTGACTGCCTGCTCCTCCCCCTCATTCTTGCTGTTCCCTTTAACATGCCAAGCGCACTTCTGCCTCAGGGGCTTTGCACTTCCCCCAGATATCCATATGGCTAAGCTCAGACGTAATTTCTTCCAAGAGAACTTACTTACCTACCTCTGTCTCACTTCTGACTGCCTGCTCCTCCCCCTCATTCTTGCTGTTCCCTTTAACATGCCAAGCGCACTTCTGCCTCAGGGGCTTTGCACTTCCCCCAGATATCCATATGGCTAAGCTCAGACGTAATTTCTTCCAAGAGAACTTACTTACCTACCTCCATCACTTTGTCTCTTTTCTCTATTGTGCCTTCCTTTATAGCATTTATGACATTCCCTGAAAATGTATATATTTGTTGGTTTATACCAGGGATATAAGCTCCAGGGACTTCATTCTGTTCACTGTGGTATTGCCAGTGCCTAGAACACAGCCTGTCACTTAGCAGCTATTCAATAAGAATCCATTTTAAAAATGAATATGTTCTTACTATTGGTAGTCCAATTCATTTGGCAACTGAATTCCTTTATTGCAGGATTTTTAATTTCCATTGTGAATCTCCAATAGGAGGAATAGCGTATGATGTTTCTCAAACTTCTTTAATCACAGAAAAAAAAATTTTGAAGAGCAATCTTTTTTTAAAATCGGTACGTAATAATTGTACGTATTTATGGGGTACAGAGCGATATTTTGATACCTGAAAACAATGTGTAATGATGAAATCAGGGTAATTAGCATATCCATCACCTCAAACATTTATCATTTGTGTTGGAACACTCAAAATTTTCTTTTCTAGCTATTTGAAAATATACATTACTGCTAATTATCATCACCTAACAGTAGTATAGAACACTAGGATTTGTTCTTCCTATCTAGCTGTAAGTTTTTATCTGTTAGCCAACTTCTCCTTATCCCTACCCTTATCCTCCATCCCCTTCCTAGCATCTAGTAAGCACAATTCTACGGTCTACTTCTGTTAAGATCAACTTTTTAAGCTCCCACATATGAGTGAGAACATGTGGTATTTATCTTTCTATGCCTGGCTTATTTTTCTTAGCATAATGTCTTGCAGGCTCATCCACGTTGCTGTGAATGGCAGGGTTTCCTTCTCTCTTATGGGGAGGGGCGTCTTTATGATTTCAGGAAACTCATAAAGAACGGAATTCAGGAACTGCTGAGGTAGAGCATAATTTCCTCTGGTACCTGTTAGATTTGAAAATAATTGAGTAGTTTCTGCTTATTTACCGTATAACAGGAAGGTAAAGGCTGTAATTTGCGTTCATCATTAAATTACACATAAGTTCAATTCATATCATATTTCTGCTCAACCATTCTGTCATGTACCATTTTAGCCACAAACATCATATGCATACCAGAAACAATTTTTAAATGATTCATGAAAAAAATCTTGTTCTATCTGGTATTAAATAAGTGAATTGAATGTATATGTAAGTATGTATAAAGCTAACACATGTAGATTAACAGGTAAATGGGAAAAAGAAATTGACATTCTCCCTCTTCTTTTTTCCTTCACCTTTTTCTACACCATTACCTTTCCAAAAGTTGCCATAAATAGACATAAAACATAATTTTACACTTTCTTTTTTCTTTGCATGCCATGTTGTAGTCCTTGGTTTTTGTTTAAATGTCAGTGAGTTAAACACTTTATATTTTTTTCCTCTCAAAAAAGTAAGCTCAGTTGCTTTTTACTTATATCGTTTATTTGTTCTTTAAGAATCACTGACATTAGCTATGAAAAAGGCTCTCTATATTTAACCAACGACAAAAGCCTTTCACTGGGAATGTTTCTTAAAATTGCTCCAAGCAGCATATAGCTTATTTTTTCCTGTGCACTATTATATGGTCAGAAAGGCTTATACAGATGTAAAAACCTGCGATTGCAATCCACTTCACTACTGAGCTGTCAATGAGGCAAAATGTTGTTTTCTGAGCTCTGTCTCAAACTGACAAATGATTATACTTCAAAGGAGCCAAAACAAAATATTGTTTCTTTTTAGACAGGTACATATAAAGAACTAAAAGAAGAATGTGCTCATGCGATCAAAATTCTTTATTAATACTTTTAACACCTTATTAAATCAGGTTAGTCATTTGGTCAAGTGTTGTGTCCATAAATCATTTTGGAATTGAATAACTGAAACTGAATTATACATTTTTAAGAATATTGTAGTAGACTGAAATGCTAAGGGCCCCCAACGAATTGCACCTCCATCTATTCACACTCTTTGGTAGCCCTCTCCACACTGATGTTGGGGTTGGCCGGGTGACTTGCTCTGCCCAATGGGACATTAGCAAATGTGATGCAAGCAGAGGCTTGTAAAGCTTTCTAGGTGGGGCTCCCTCCTCCCTCTCTTCCTGATTCTGGAAGCTTCTTTTGCTGTTTTTAGACTACTCAGATCTTATTGAAACTCTAATATGGCTGCAGCCTCATGAGAGACTAACAGAAGAACTGCCCAGCTGATTCCAGTCCAAACTGCTGATTCAAAGAATTGTGAGAAAACAAAACGATTGTTTCAAGTTTTAGAATGGTTTGTTAGGGGCCGAGCCTGTGGCGCACTAGGGAGAGTGCGGCGCTGGGAGCGCAGCGATGCTCCCGCCGCGGGTTCGGATCCTATATAGGAATGGCCGGTGCGCTCACTGGCTGAGTGCCGGTCACGAAAAAGACAAAAAAAAAAAAAAAGAATGGTTTGTTAGGCAGCAATAGACAATCAATATAAATATAAAATCATATTGCTGTCAAGTACTTATTACTTTTGTTTTATTTTATCTTATTTATTTATTTATTTATTTGTGCTACTTATTACTTTCAAGTCTCTCTGGTAACCAAGAAATCATTACTTATGGGGCCTCTGCTGACAACATGAATATACAACTGTCAAAACACTAGATTACGTTAACATTTGCTTATTTCATAACTGCATGGAGTTTTATATTACATGCACATAAATGTCTTTACAGTGTATCTTCTTAATTGGGTAAATACTCCCCTTAAAAGATAAATGTATGTGGAAGTGCCTAGTACTGTACAGTGCTTAGAATATGTAGATAACCAACAAATTTCCTTCTTGAAATCCTTCCCAAGATTTTTATTGCTTGGCAAACTACTCTCTTCCCAGCATGCATATCTGAATTAAGGAAGTGACAAAATAATGAAGTTTTACTATGAGTATTTATGTGTTGGACAATCTAAAAGCTGGCATATGGTACTTGTCCAAATAAAAGATCCAAGATTTTTAAAAGGATATAATGATAAAAGCATGCAGTAAGAATGTTAAGAATTTTAGAATTCCGTTTGTCTCAGCTAAAGAGTTAGTGTTACAAAAATTCAGTGTTTTTTAACCCCTAATCAGCTTTTCCTTGTACTTAAGTGAACCGTAATTTATTTGCATTTGGACCATTTTAGTAGCAGTGCAAAGGTCTTCTTCCTTAAACCAGGTCTTCTACCAGTGTGTCCTACTCCAGTGCAAGACACACCGCCACCAAAAACCTAGTAATTAGCCATAACAATTCTCTCTCCCTTAATCCTCTCTCTCTCCCTCCCATCATCCAAATTATCAAGTCTTGTCAATTTTACCTCCTTAATGTCTTTCAACCCTCTTCTCCTTTCCATCCTAATCCTCACCATCCTAGTCCAGGCTTACTATCTCTTTCCTGGACCACTATGTCTACTTTCTAACTAGTTATTCCCTCCGCATTACCCTTATCCCCACTCCTCCTCAACCAAATCTTCTACTCACAACAGTAAGAGTGATCTTTCTGAAACATGAGTCGTTCTTAAAATAGGTCAATGGCTTCCCCAAAGTTCTTTGAATAAAACCAAAATATTTAATAATTTGTTACTTCATACATAAAAATATAAATTCAAAACAGCCTCTAGATCCCTCTTTCCCTTGTTTCCTTATCACTAATAATCTTACTTTTTCTTCTCTTTAGTAATTTATGATCATATTTACCTTCCCGGTGTAGGACCTGCCACTCTCCTGCAATCCAGGCCTTCCTGGATGCATACAGGATGGTGTAGCGTGTTACAACCGTCTCTGGGCCATCAGGGGGTTTCCAGGAAACCAGAGCAGTGTCATCCTCTATCAATGTCACTTTTACTCCAACTGGTGGGCCTGCTGGTGCTGTGCACACACGAAAAAAAAATTGTATTACTAGGATAAAATGGTTCATAAACACTCAAATATCTGGCTGATAGGCTTAGAAAGGAATTTGAAAAACTAGAAACCACCATTAAAAAACCTCAAAATCACAGCTTTTAAAGATCATTAGTGATAATAGTAAAGTAATACTTTTTCGTCTTTTTCTGAAAGCTAATTTCATTATTATAATATTTAAAACATTAAAAATATAAAGTAGATGGCAGATTTCTAGATGTAGAGTTACTCAAAGGGATGGCCATTTTCAGGGCTCTTGATTTGTTTTGCTACACTGCTACATTTACAGTTCCACCGACAGTACCTGTCCACTAGATACTGAGTTTGACCCCACTAGTACTGAATCTAAATTATAGTTATTACTAAAATGTATAGAACTTTAACTTAACCTGATCTAGGAGGCCACTGAAGAAAATGCTTCTGAGACCAAAACATTTAATTATTCCCCAAAAAGTTGTGAATCAGTGAGTTTACAGGGCAGACTTAAGTCGAATAACTTATATCTGTGAAAAGTAGTGAAATCTTAGAATTTTAGTTGATTCCACTGAAGCACCCTTGTTCTCCTGACTGCTCTCCTGACTGTGTCCCACCCTGCTACCATATATGCCCAGCTGTCCCCTGCTCTGCTGTAACAGCTGATGCAATATTTTGACTTTCCCACTCTGCTATAACTGCTAACAAACCTGGAACTTTTCTTGCCTAAAAGAAAGTTATAACCATATAAGGTCACCCCTAACCCCGCTGTAAAAACCAGAAGTGTAACAATATAAAAGAGACAGCTCTACTGCATTCAGGGCGCAACCTTTGTGACACAAGTCTGCTGAGCCAGTGCCAGCACCAATAAACTCTGCTTCCTGCTTCAAGCCTCAGTGTCCTGCCTCTCCTTGAGAGTTCGCTGTAACATGGCTGTAACATGCTGTAACACCATGTTTAATATGAGCTAAAAGTATGAAGATCTGGTTTTTGGAACAACATCATGTATGGAATATTGGCCAAACCATAGCAAAGAAGCCCTATGCTCACTGACATAAATGTCCCTTGTTTTCTCTCAGCCTAATTAATAGAGCAGGATACTGGCCAACTGCAAAAAAGTAAAATAAAATAAAATAGAGCAGGAATGATCCTTATAGACTATCCACTCCAGCATTCCAGAGATAAGGAAATGCAGCTCTAGAGACATGAAATATCTTAGCTGGAGCCATAGGTAAGCTACGGAATTGATGCTCAAGCAGATATTACACTGTACTGTACACAGTATCAAGCTACCACTCATACACAAATGAGTTCTTGTGTGGGTTCCTAAGATCACTGACAAATACATTATTCACTTGAGTCTATTTTAAATTATTTGGGTGCAGTCTTGCACAGACACCTGACTAATAAAACAAAACAAAACAAAAAAAAGGCTTCCTTAAAGGGACACTGAATTTAAGCCCACTTGCCAGAAATACATACACTGAGAAGAAAAAAATTTAAATATAATAAAGGAAAAGAAATTTCAAAAGTTAAGAAACAAATGTATGCACATCAACTGGTAGATGGCAACAAAGGTAGTATCTTTCTCAAAGTGACGTATATATTTTTTAAATATTTCCTTAAAATTTTTTTTTAGGATAAAACCCGTAGAGAAGCTGCCTTCTTTACCTTCTGGAAGTGTAGAATGGTAGACGACAGGGCTCCAAGGACTGGAAAGCTGATCCACATGTAATCGAACAGCAAATTCGTATTTGGTGTTTGGTTCTAGACCTTGAACTAGCATGTGAGTTTCTGATCTACAATAATGAGTGATGAAATTGTTAATGCTGGTACCACACTGTTTCTAAAAGATCGTCAGCATTTCCAGCCAATAATAGGGCATACCATTATTATTCATTAGCTCCTCATTTTCTTTAAAAACATTTTTAGACTAAAAGAGCAATGTGATTTGACTATTAAGATACTACATTTGGTATTATCCTATAGAAATAAGCCTACAAGTTGCCTCTCTGAGAGGAACCTAGAAAATTAACAGTATTAGAAATGTCCCAAGACACAGGGATTTCCCCTGAAATAATGGAAGTAAAATCACTTTTAAAACATAGTGATCAACATCTTTCTAACTCTAACCTAGAAAACAGAATGACAACTAGCCCTACTTTTTGATGCCAGCATGAAAATGGTCTTTTGTTTCTTTCTTTAAACATGCTAAGTTTAACCACTTGAAAATAATATAGCTTCTTACTAATCTTGTTCATGAAGCTGGGCAAATAAAAATCACTTATGTAAATTAAGGGTCAAAAAGTATAGTTTTTAGAACTGCCTATGGTAAGGATGCAAAACTCCCAGCCATTCTATAAGTAAAATAAGTCCTGAAACAAATACTTACAGGTGAAGCCCAAGCTGGGCATAAGATGGTAAGAAGTATGAATGGGGAAGAAAGCAAAGAAAACAACCATTAACAGAAGCTACATACGTTTGAAGGTATAGAACCAAAGAAGCATTCTGTAGGCCCACAGGGTTACAGCGGATGGTGTAATTAATGATTTGTGCAGTGGTGAACGCAGGCCTCCTCCAGTGCAGGAAGATGGAAGATGAGGTGTTAGCCTTCGCATAGAGATGGTGGGGTGGTGGTGGAGGAGGCACCATGCGATCACGAACAGCTATTGAAAAAGACAATGTTAATTTATCACACGGCATAACATTTAATACAGAAAGTGGTAAAATGGTAAAATCATAATACCCCACTGTGGAAGTTGATTTTAGGTCTTTCTTCCACCAGAAATTCATAGTGGTCTAGAAGTATAACATCCAAACCTAACTAACTTTTCTGTGAGTTAGATGGAGTCAAATATTATCAGTACTTAATAGATTGGAAAACAGAAGCACAGAGAAGTCAAGTTACTAGCCAAAGACATTCAGAAAACCAGCAGTAGACATAGGACTAGAACAACATCTTTTGTAACAATAAAACTGAACAGCAATCGGAGAGAAACAATTAGCCTCAAAGTAAAAACAGATAAAAGAAAATTCAGTATGTAGGTATTCAGTGGTTATTTTTCCCAGTTAAATTTCTAATGGTCTTTTGTATGCAAAATTAAGATAGATACTTCTAATTCAGTACATCTCACTTAAATACTAACTGAGCACCTACTTGTTCAAGATAGTATGCTAGGCAGCATGAAGGATATTAAGTAATTAGACCACCAAGTCTTCCAAGTTGTAATGAGACTGAAATTTAAAGAAGAAGGAAGAGAAAAGGGAGTGGGAGCCACACAAGCTGCCACAACTCTCACTTACACACGCATCCCGGCGTGCTCACGGTCTGGTCCGCCTGATAGCCATCTTCTATGTTGTTGTAAGCCAGCAGCCTCACGTGATATTTTCTTCTGGGGTCTATAAAGAAGACAGGTAATAATTAGGACCAGCCCTCTAGATATGAGCAAACTTATGGATGGAACCCTTCCAGATTTTGGTTTAAAACCTGTGAATGCATACAAGTTCTAAGCAAGCTTAATTTTTCTTTCTCTCCCTATACTGCACAATGACTCAACAATTTACTTTAGTATGACATTGCTACTGTGACTATCTACAATTATTTAAAATTTTACTTTACTAAATCTAATTTCAAACTATAACACTACCACAACCATTCCTCCTCCTCCTCAACTAACCAGATAAGATTCTTGCCTTTCAAAGCCTTGGGGTTGCTTGATGGATGGTTTACAAGAGATTACACTATAGAAATTTTTTGTTTAGGCAGTTGTATTAGAGAGTAGTTTAATTAAAAAGCATGGAAGTCAAAGTGAGATTGTTTTCTCCCGCCAAGTTAAGGTGAGTTACAATTATCATTCTTTAGTAACTCTGAAATGTTTATAACCATGTGTTGTTTAAGTTGTAAATTTATTTTGAAGTGTGTCTTTCTACAAACCTACAATTTCAAGTTACGAGCTAAATTCACCAAGAAAGATGAGCTAGAGCTCCCTCTACTGGTGTTTGTTAACTATTACAATACTAAAACTAAAATCTACCCCATGCATGTAAAAAAAAATTTTTTTCAGGCCTTTGAGGAAATACATGGTTCCAAATTTTTTTTTTTTTTTAAAGATGACCGGTAAGGGGATCTCAACCCTTGGCTTGGTGTTGTCAGCACCACGCTCAGCCAGTGAGCAAACCGGCCATCCCTATATAGGATCCGAACCCGTGGCCTTGGTGTTATCAGCACCGCACTCTACCGAGTGAGCCACGGGCCGGCCTACATGGTTCTAAATTTTAACTGATATACTTTTTTAAATATTCAAGAAGGTTAAGAATATAAAAATATTTAAAATTTATTGTTTATGATGACATTTAACTGTAGTGTACTTTGCCTAGAACAAAAAAAATACTACTCAAAAATAATATTTATCTATTATACTTCTCCAAATAATAAAATAAACTCTCAAATAAATTAAGTATTTCATAAGAAAAAAACAGTCACCCTTAATAGATGTAGCCCATGTAAAAAAAAACCTTGGAATTAAATTAAAATAATTCTAGAGTAAATTCAAACATTCAAAAATCCAAAAACAAAATATGAAGTTAACGAAATTCTCCAAAGGAATTTAAGAGTTTTTATAATTATTTTAGAAAGTGATAAATATACTCTAATATTTAATTTTAAATGCATTAAAAGGATGCCCTAAAATATAAAATTTTCATTTCCATTTGTTTTGGCAAAATTAAACCACAGAAAGTAAATTTCTATAACCTAGAAATTTTTGTGCTTTCCAGGTAGACAGGTAGGAAAACTAATAACATTTGACTATCTTACAGAAAATATCTTTTAGATACATTATCTTATTTGACTATCACAAATCTATAAGGTATATATTATTCCCATTTTTTAAGCTTAATACCTTTGTAGTACAAGGGTATTAAGGAGAATGTCCAATGCCACACAAAGCTGAACCAAGAACTTGTGGGCATTTCTATGACAAAGTACAGAGCCTTTGTCACAAGTAAGTTTGTGTCTTTATAAATAATTTTAAAATAGAGATATTTTCAAAGATTTTATAAAGTAATTATCCAAAAACATAGGCACACATTTGGATTTCATCACTTAAATGATTTCCAACATTCAGCAGTGAAATTCTAAGATTCAAAAGGTTTTGGTTCAGATTAATGGCTATTTAATATGAATTTGTTTTCTTCTTTCTTTCCTCCTCACATATTGCTGAATGTATTATTCTACTGAATCCTGAGTTCAGCATTACAAACACTCCCTCTGAATGGGTACAAATGGAATTCAATTGGCTCTTCACATTCTAGTTCTCTATAAATCCATAGTGCATCCTTGAAAAATAATTTCTTTACTCTGTCTCTACTCAAATAGAAAAGCGTCTTTAGGAAAGCCTCCTGAGCATAAGTTGTTGTGCCAGGAACGCAGCAGACACAGAAAAGGAAGGATAAAACAGATTTGCCCTCAAAGTAGCTCATATTCTCCTCAGGGAGCCAGCCATTATACAGCTATTCCTCACAGAAAGCTGATTTTGATGATGGTTATGAATACAGGTGGAGAGATTAATCTTTTTTCCACTGTGTAAAGAACCTCAATTGACACTGTATGGATACTTCTCGGGATTGTTACTTTTTGTTAGCCCTAAAACGGTTTCCTCAAGTTTTCCCTTCTTCCTCTTTCAAAACGAACTGCTTACACTAAAATTTAAACCCAGAATTGAACTTTTTTTTTGTTGATCAGGCAGAAGCAGCTTATGTGTCCTGAAAAGATGACAGAACAGAGTTGCTTCTCTAATGCCTTCAGCACCTGGTTGTTGTCCACTCAGAACAGATTCAAATAAGACCCATACGAGGGGCAGCAGCTCTTCTGGTGCGCCCATGTGGAAATCAGCCAAGTATTAGGGAGCAGTCATCTCAAATACCAGGGTCAGGAAAAGGCAAGCCACCAAGCAGAAAAACAAGATCCTCTCTATCCAAACAAAAAAGGTAAAACAAAAACCAGGAGAATTTTGGAAATTATTTCAGTAGAAAAAAGATTATAAAACAATCTATGAAAAAAATAATTTAAAGGAAAGGAAAAACCCATTCACATTTGTTCATATGTGATCTACTCTTCATGCCCTACAACGAATCTCATTTTTAAAAATAAAAAGTGCCAGGTTAGGGGCAGAACTGAGCAATGGGCCATGTGGATTGGCCATGTGGGATTTGCCACATGCTCTTCTTTAGCTTTGAAAAATTTGACTCCAATCTCAAAATCTAGTCACTACATTATTTTGGTTTGTTAATCCAGAGACTCTGGAACAACCAGGCTTACTGTTGTTCAGCAGTTTGTTAGAAATTTGACTTCATGTACCGTTTGTAAACTTAAGAGAGGGACCAGGGATCAGAGCCCTCACATAATGTTAAGATGAGCGTTATCAGGAAATAATAGTTATCAGCTAAAAAGAAAACAGAGTACAGCTACATAATCAATAGAATTAAGCATTCAGAATAAAAAACAAAGAGTTAAAGACCAATATATTAAATACAAGTAAATGTACAAAGAATGAGCCTCAGCTTAAGTAGCCCAAGTCCTAAAACTTTACAGTTCTGCAAATCCCTCCAAAGCATAAGGGACAAAGCAGAGCCCAGTATCAACATTGTGAAATGCCACAGGGAACCAATTCCCAAGGCTGGTTACAGCCCTTCTTGAGCTAAGCACTGCCACGTATGTGGTGCTTGGTTACACGAGACTCAGCAGACTTTAGGCTATGTGGTTTGGGGGGAAAAACAGCACAGTCAGGAAGAGCAGCCACAAAGAATAGTGCAGGCCTTCTCAAAACCCAGAGTAGGAAGGAGAAATGCAGAGACAGGAAGAGACTTGGTCCTGGTTCTTTCAAAACTCAACACAAGGGGCATAAAATTCACTCCTCAATTCTTAAGAGTCCTGGGGTGATGGCTTAAATAGGTAGTGTTTGGATTTAGGGTTAAACTTGCTTAAAGATTTAGCAATATATAAAGAGGAAGGGTCAGAAAAGAAAGCTCAAATTAATTTAACACAAATCTGACCCTAAATGTTTTGATTTATAACATTTCAGCTCTGGAGTGTCAGTTTACATTAAAGTGATGGTGGTCCCTAGCCAAATGAACTTGTCTCTTCTTTATTAGGAAGTCGACTTTGGCCAAAAAATGATCTTCCTGACACACTGCTATGGCTATACCCTGTAACTTTTCTCCACTGGCTTGAGGACTTGCCTCACTGTCCTTCCTTTCTGATTCCTTCTCATTACCAGCCTTTCTACTTGGATTATTAGTCATGTAAGGAAGAGTCAGAACCAAAAGTCTGGCTGGCCAAGAAAGAATTCAGAAGTATCAGATAAACACTTATCAAGTGTCTACCAAAAGTCAAGCAACCACATGAATGACTCAAGGATTAGAATGATGCAACTCTTGCTTTTAATTTCAGTCTACCAAAGGAGACAGACTGATAAATGAATATTCTATATTCTATATGTATTATTTACTAATTATACAGACTTGAGCAATTTTCTTACTTTTCTAAGTCTCATTTACTGTTATTTGGAAGACAAAGATATAATAAAACCTCCCTTCTAGGGATTTTAAGAGTATTAAATGAAATCATGCCTATTAAGTACTTTGTGCAGTTCCTATGATTAGTAAAACATAATATTATTGTTGTTATGTGAGTAAAATTGCCTGGGAGAACAGAAAACAGAGAACCAAAAATATGGTGCACTTAAATTCAGATATCATCTTTGTGAAGTCTTATGAACATCAAAGATTAATTCACAGAACGTCTACAGTCCAGAATATTAGCAAATTAGCAATTAGTAAATACTGAAGCTAAGCTCTAAACTACTCTCTGTCTTCATTAATATTCCCTGGTGTGTACAGCAGGCAAAGGCTCCCAAGTGTGCATCTGATTTGTACATATGACTGCAAGAGCTGTGTTTTGTGTTTATGGCCACTAAGAATGCTTGCTGTTTTGGCAACCAAGTCACATGGTATATAATCCTCTCAGTGGCAAATCCACCTTCACCCATGTCTTCCATGTTAATCTAATAATCTCTCATCTGCTAATGAAGAAACAGCCCTGATGATGATGAATGCTTTGGAAAACAACTTAAATTTCTTCCTTAATGGAAGCACAGTAAATTGTTTCATAAAAGGGAAATATGGAAGAGTTTGAAGACTAGTATTAGAAACAGCAAGCAGAGGGACACAAAAATTGATTCACTCTGTTAATCATATCCTGTTTTTACAATTAAGAGTTTATTACTCTCAGTGACTACAACTCAGAACAGGAAAAACAAAGGCCAATAATATGAGTCTCTGTAATGCCCAAATCTTTTTAAAGTTCTATTCATCAAGAACCTGATTAATTCCATTCTAACTGCATATTATTTAACAATAATAGTGCATTAACTATATCTTTATGCAAAATGTTAAGTAACCTACTAAAAACTCTTGTATGATATACCCATCTTTCATTGAAACATATTCCCAAAGACCATACAACAAAAGCACCCCAGGGTCACGTTCCAGTGTTTTACTTGAAAAACTTGGATTTCTCTTCACTACCACTAGATGGCATCTGTGTGCCTGTAAGGAGAGAGATGACCCCACTCAACCAGCTATTTAAGGTGGGAGCTATTCTGATACCAGCTGAAACTGATGAATGAGCAAATCAAAACACTATGCATGTATTATGACTACTGCTTAAGTTTCACCAGATGAAAGGCTTGATGAAATGCAAAACTGTAAAAAGGAAGGGCTGCCTTAGATCAGTGTTTGTTATACACATAAATATTTCACACGAATTTCAAAAAACCCTGTGAGCTAGGTATTGTTTCTGCCACCTGTGCTCTACATAGGATGCTGAGCCAAATAGAAGACAACTATCTCTATGACTCAGCACTAAGAAGCTGAGCGACGGTTTAGCAAACGGGTTAAGGTCTGGGATGCTAAACCCAGACTAACTGGATTCCAATTTTAGCTTGGTCATTATTGTGTAACTTGGGGAAGTTATTTTCTCTCTCTGTACCTTGGCTATGATCACCTGTAAAATGGGTATGAGGATGAATGAGCATTTAGGTCATGAAGCTGTCGAGGGGAGAAAAGTCAAGTGCTTAAAAAGAATGCTTGAGTATAACAACAACATTAATTATAATACTAATAAAATCTCAATATTAATTTTTAGCTCCCACCAATAAGTGAGAAAATGTGGTATTTCTCTTTCTGTGCCTGACTTGTTTCATTTAATATAATTCTCTCAAGGTCCATCCATGTTAAATTCACACACATGCGCACACACGCGCACACACACACACACACACAAAACCGCGGGGGGGGGGGGGAAGAAGATATAACAACCACAATTACTTGAAGTTGATACGACAAGCAAACAGAAAGGACATTGTTGGGGGGGGGAGAGGGGGAGGGAGAAGGGCGGGAGGTTTTGGTGATGGGGAGCAATAATCAGCCACAATGTATATCGACAAAATAAAATTTAAAAAAAAATCTCAATAATAATAATATAAAATAATTACTATTAGCATCCCATGATTCCTTATCCCTGCTCCCTCTCATTCAGAAGGGCAAGGTAATGTAGTAATTAAAGGATAGACTCTAGAACCAGACTACCTGGGTTTGAATCAAGTTTCCTTATCTGTAAAATGGAGATTAAATGCGTATATCTTTGTAGAATGTTTAGAAAAATATCTGACACTTTTTAGATGCTTCTTAGTGCTAAACAAATGTAAGGGAGAGAGTTGGTTTGAGAATTAGGGGATTTGGATTTTCATCTTGGATTAACCAGCTGTGTAGCTGCAAAAGTCACTCAGTCTCCCAGAACTCAGTTTCCTCATCTGTAAGACTAGAAAGCTGACATATATCAGCTGTTCTCAAATTTGTTTAGGTAAGTATATTAAGGGAGCTAAGACAAAAGTAAAAGTCCTACGTAAGATAGGAATAACTGCTGCAAAGATATTTGCTAAAACTCTAATAAGGGCATTCACAAAAGGAAATGATTGATTACTACTACTTTGGAGAGGGGGGAGAGCTTTAAGCTTCATAGAAAAGGTGGCATTTAGCCAGAATTTGACAAGGGGAAGAAGAGCTCTAGGCCAAGGGAGTAAGCAAAGGCTCGGAGACAGGATTGGATCTGAGACAAGTAACAGGGAAGAGGTCAGACTCACTGAGCAGTAAAGGGTACATGAGCGAGGGCCACACAGAAAAGTTAGCCTGGGAACAGATCAGAGAGCCAGGTTAGGCATTGTGGATTTTATTACATATACACAGTAGGCAGCTGATGGAACTGAAATGGAATTGTTTAGAGAAGGGATTAAGAAAGAGGAGTAAGCGCCAAAGTTTCCAGCCTGGGTCAACCAATAGAAGTGGAAAAGGATGTGCTTGGCAGAGGGCTGCCCTTCAGCTCCAGTTCCATGCTCTCGGCCCATCTTATTAAGCCAGGGGCCCTATAATCACTAATGTTTGAGAAATCAGACAGCTAAAGTAGTAAGAATATATGTAAATTAAGAGAATACATTCTGAAGAATGGCATCCTCTCCTACTGAACGGCCTTGTGACTGAAACCCTTTTTTTTTTGCCCAATTCCTGGTTTTAGGTTATCTCTGAAAGAAGGCACATTATTGGCCCTCAATAAATGGGTGATAATAACATGTACTCTCAAGGTAATCAAATACCCGGTAGAACAAAAGCAGAAAAAGCAGAAATTATAAGCATTAAGGAGTATATTAATTTTACTTTAGAGAGAAAACATTTAAGAATTCCAGTCTTGTTGGATTTTTGTCATTGTTCTGTCCTTAGATTTCTTTAAGATGCAAAAGGCAAAAACTAATAGGCTCACCTAGTAGGAAGTTTCCACACAAACACCATGAAAACTAAGAGCTCTCTGACTGGAGATGAACTCAGATGGCAAAACTGACGGAAATCAAATTCAAACTTTGTGAAGTTTTTATAGTAATATTAACACATTGCTTTGTTTCCTGGAAGACGTATAATAGAAAACAATTATTTACAAAGTATTGGGCTGTGGACCAACAGTAAGAGATAATACTGAGGTCACGAAAACCAGGCCTTTGTTTCTTTTAGCTGCTGTTTGTTTATGAGGCTCCAGAAGGCTTGGTAAGAGCCAGGCCAGAGATAACAGGTTAGGGCATGATAAAATTAAGAGAAAATCTGAGGTCAGGAACCTGAAAAAGCTTTTCCCCCACAGGAGTGAATCCACTCTGACACCGCTTCTTAAATTCAAATCTGGTATAAACTTAGAAGAATGGGAGATATAACTCTCTATGGGAAATTCTCAGGTGGTGGGAAAAATAATCCTCCTAAGACCAAAGGAAGATGATGCATTCACACTTACTTTACTATCGTCCCCTGCCACTGGTTCAATTTACAGACATGGAGCATGCTGAAGCAGTCTAATGAAATGCCTTAAGAAAATAACTATTATTTTAAAAATCACTATGCATTACTTTATTTATTTAAAATGCTGCTAAAGAAAAGCTTTGCTTACATCAGCAACAAAGATAAGATTAAGATAGCTTCAAAGCATTAAAAATAGTCAAATTGGAATATATATGTGAAGGCAAGTAGCAATCTGAAAATTTGCTGACATAAGGTCAGCATATGTGCAGTCTGAAGATGATAAGGTAGGAAATGATCAGAATAAGCTACAAACATGAAGTTCTGAAGGACGAAACCTAGGGTCCGGCCAAATGTCCATCTTGAATTTAATCTTTTGTACAACAAGGTTTTGTGCAAGCCTTTTCAGGTCCATTGTTCCCCTGCAGCCCGACTGGAGAGCTCCTTGGTCTGGCTAGCCAGGGTGACTGCACTTCCCCCAAGCCTGTCCCTTCAACACAATACCCCCCATATAATTATTCAGAGAAGAGGCCAGCAGTACGGACTGCTGTGACACCTGGGTCGTGGCCTCTGACACAGAATCTGGAGCCAGCCTAAGTCTAGTCCAGCAGCAGAGGAGCAGGAAAAATGCAAAGGGGGATGGGTGGGAAAGGAAAGCAGAGTGAAATACTATGCTTTAAAATGCTATGTTTTAGCACAGCAACGAAAACACAAATCACATCTGAACAATGTGATTTGCTTCCAAGTTTTCCAAATGTTGTAAGTTTATATTTGTCCACTCTAAACCATACAGAGAGGGGAGTGGTCTTCTTCTAAGAGAGAACTCTTTGTCTTGTATCATCAGACTTAACATCTTTGTCTTGTTAGAATGGAAGATTAGTTTGTGATGGTTTAAATAATGTCTTACACCTGAATGTGCTGGTATGCTGATTTAAAAACAGGTTTTTAGCTATAGGACTGTAAATTTTACTATAAGCCTAGATTAAAAATTCATTCTCCTTTTGTTTACAAACTGAATTTCTGCAATGGATTGTAAATCATAAACATTTTTCACTTTGTCTGCATTATAAATTTAAAGGAACTTTCTTTAATGATAACTATGCCAAAATATTAGAAATTTGTTCTGTGGTAATACAGAATATTTGAGCATAAAATAGAATGGCAGATGGAGTAGGCAATCCTCCATCTCCCCAACTTTTCCTATGTGTTCTAGATGCAGCTCCCATGCAAACTGATGGTAGAGTATTTGTCTGAACCTGAAATGACTCAGTCTCTTTTGTTCTGCTCCCCCGAAGGGCCTTAAGACAAATAACACCTCTCATTCCCAGTAAAAACATCCCCTCTCCTACCGAGTTTAGGATCGTTTAGAAGAAAGTTCTTTGTATGTGACATATAAGAATCAGTTGTCTACCAAAGTAACTATATCCTATTTATAATCTGTTTTTAAAACCTGCTCAAAATGACTGGGATTGTTTTGTAAAATCCCAAAGCGTAAGGCTTTCCCAATTATATTGTGTTCAGTACATTTTGATTTTACTTCTTTTTTGATCATGTAATTTCTCTTTTATGTATCAGCCTTTCAAGACTTCTTTTTAAAATATTTTTCATTTTTGACAAAATGCATGATTCTTTAGGCTGTCTGGATAAGAAATATTTAGGACTGAAGACTTCTACTTGAACACTGCTGTAAGCGAATCTGATTTACATCCAAACACTGAAAAACTAATCTGAACGTGATGTTGGAAGCCCCCACAAACATGGTTTTTGATCTTCTATGTTCTTTTCTAATGGAAGGGCTTTCCCCTTGTGAATCACTGTGGAAGAAAGGCACCTCACTGGTTGAATTTTGTAAGATAATTCTCTCCCACTGCATCATGAATTAATGGGAATACGATGAGGGTTGATATACTTCCCTTGAGTGGGAGGAGAAAAAGAAAAAATGATCCCCAAAGAGCAGTAGTTTCACTGTCCTAAAATTTATAATATATGTGAACTATACTAATCAGGGTTGTGTCCACATATATGTTACTGAATAATGTAAAAGTGAATAAAACAGAGTGACTACTGACTACAAGAATTTATAATTCTAACACAAAAAAAGTATATTACAGTGGGTCTGTGTGTGCAGTCTCCTAGGACAATTAAGAGGGTATAAAATTTACAAACAAAGTTTACCTAAAGTTGTTACATAAGAAAATGAAATGAATTTGTGTGATTGTGTTGATATTTCTATCAAGAGCAATACTTACCCTAAACGCATCCAAACCAGAATTACTTGACTTGTACTACTGTACTTGGCTTAGCATTTGTTTAAGTAGCTGCTGTGTCTGCCAACACACATACACGGGTTGTCTCACATACATCACTGCCTTACAAACAATATTTTTATAGACTGACAGAGAAAGCCTATTCATGACAACCAAACTTCCCCTGAAGCTATGAAATAAATTTCCTTCCAGTACTAACATTTCTCCATTTCACTGTCATGGGCTCACCATGCCATTTTGACCCTTTTGTGAGGCAACATGAAAATACCATCTATCATCTCCTGAACCACAGTGACTTGGTCAGAGGTGCATGGTTTCATTGCAAAAACATCTGTACGCAGTTTGATAACCATCCCTTCAGATCTCAACCCTCAGCAGTTAAAAGCATTTTTACAGGATGGGAAAGATGCAGGAAGACAGCTTGAAACCAATCTTAAATTTCTTCTCATATGGGAAATGCAAGTTGGTGAAATATCAGCTTTATCAATCATAGTATTAAAACCATGATTGTTTACTTATTTTTGCCTCCTTTAAAACTCACGAGAAGCACTACAACTTATTTAAACTCACTGAATGCATCACTCTGAAACTGATAACAGAATTCTGGGAGTTCTTTGACACAAGCAGGTGCAGGTCATTAACATGTTAATTGGCTATAAACAGACTACTCAAATTCTGTATAAACCTTAAATATTTCAGGTATTAAAAGAACTGAAGATCTTTGGGGTATTGGAAGGTATTCAATGTATCTTAAAATGTTTTTCAACACACATGATAGAGAATCTAAAAGAATTTGAACATACAGTTAAACCAAAAGGATTTTCTGATAAATAAAATATCAAACAGATTTAAGATTTCTAATATTCAATCTGAAATATACTACTATAAACATCAGTTTATAAACATTTCATGGATAAAAGAGATATTTAGCTGTTTAAGGAAATAATTTCAGTTCAGAGTATTTTTGTATTATCCACTCAGCTACAGTTTTTAGTTCCTCAACTGGGTTTTAATTAGAAGGGCTACTGGAAGTATGAATTAAGAAACTGATTTTCTGTGTCTTAATTTATTAATATGTAAGTTTATATTATAGCGTATGCCAACTGATATAACTTTTAAATATACCCACATTCCTAGAAAATTGTTTTGTACAAGTAATTATTTTAGAAGTGATGTTGTTTTAACCATGTATATAAAAATGGTAAAACCATTCTCTAATTTGGAGGTACTGATTAAAAATTAAAAACACAATACAGAGCTTTTTTAACCTTAAAAAAATTTTTTTAAACATTTTGATTTATTTGCTCTATTTCTTGCTGTCTTATTTGTGTGTGTGTGCGAACATACACATACATACTTTTTCTTTTGTTGAATCATCACAATATTTCATGTCACACCTTACTTGGACAAGTTTCCTGAGAGAACGAGGATATTCTTCTGTATAACCACAATACATTACACCCAATAAATTTAACAATGATACAATGTTATCTAATATGTAGTCTGTATTTAAATTCCCAAAATTATCTCAGTAATGTTCTATTTAACTTTTTCCCCCACCAAGAATCCAACTGAGGATCACATTCCATGTCATGTCTCCTTCATTTAGGACTGTCCCCTGCTCTTTTCCTGTCTTCCGTGAAGGTGGCATTTTTGAAGAATCCAGTCTAGTTGTTTTGTAGAATGTCCCACAATCTGGATTTACCTGTTTGTTTTGTCATTATGTGATTCAGGCTAAACATTTTTGGCAAGAATACTACATAGGTTAAGTCATGACTTTAATATAGGGTATTTTTATGAAGGGGAATAAAACTTAAATCCATGTGTTCTGTGTGGATTTGTCAGGCTGCTTGTTGAAGAGGAATATTATGGTTTCAAAAGCTTTCCTAGCTGCGGAATAGCCTAATTTTCTTAGCTGCCAATTTTCTCTCTATATATATCAATATATCTATATCTACCCACTTAAAAGTTTGTATTGATCACTGGCTTGGTACTGAGAACAATAAAAAGAACAACATCAACTTGCTTTTAGACTTCTGAGACTTTTTATATAAACAATGTAAACGCAGATTTTTCTCTTTTTCTTTTTAAATTCCCAGTGAATCAAACTGTAATGCCAATTAGTAAAATGTAGACGCACAGGGGAAGAGAGTCGGGGCTGTACAAGTATGTGATTGAGTCACTGTGGGACACAGAATTGATAACGATTAAAACAATCATGGTAATTTATCAGAATAGAGATGTGCACAGAAAAATGGGCCTTTTTAAAAGTGTCTCCTCACTTCTTGAATCTTCAGAGGCTTTAAATGTAGTTTCTATAGTTTTACGGGGTCAGAATTGAGGCCCATCTGCCATGATTTTTCTTCCAAGACAAAAGGTCATTTTATGAAAAGGGTGGGAGAGTAACTATTCAAGAAAGAGGAGCACACTAAAGTCATCATACTTGGCCATCCAGATGGAGACAGGTGAAAGTTCAAAAAAATTATTTTAATTGTTTCCTCCACTAATATCTCTAGGTCATCCAAAGCCCTATAACTTCTTAAATGATCCTAGAAACCACAGGAATCTTTCCTTGTTATCTTAAGTCATTGTCAAGCATAAGTTAAAATGACTTTCAATAGATTCACAAAGACTCTCCAACAATTTCAGCATATAGAGCTTTTCTGGAGGTATTGTATCTCAGGAATTAAATTAGTATATTATAACCTTCTTCTAATAATTAAAATATCCTGTGTCCTATAGCTAATAGTGTTCGTAGTTTGCTTTGGCTGCAAGGAAGCTCACAGCTAAATTTACAGGCCATTTCTAGCAACTACACAGGACCTTATGGCATACAATAAAGAAGCCATAATCCTAGTTTCGTTGATTTTCCAATCTTCATTTATCTTTGCCCCAATTTCTTCATCTAGTTATATTCAATTAAAAAATACTTTACTGGTTTTTTCTCATTATGATCAAATACATGTTTGTTATGAAAAATTTATAAAATTCAGACAAGCAAAAAGAAATAAAAGTAAAATGTCCTTAATACCAGCACCCAGAGATAAGCACTGTGAACATAAGGTTGTTAGGTTTTCTCATTCCCTTTACTATCCATATGCACACATATTCAACATTTTGTATTTTACAATTTTTTTTTACTTAATATACTGTGAACTATTCATGTCATTAAATATTCTTCTAAAACATTTCTTTCAATGTCCACATTTATTCAGATTGTATGGATGTACCATCGTTTACCTTACTAAACCTCTGCAGCTAGATATTTAGATTTTCTCCAGCTTTTCACAAATATGAAAAGCTGGACTACACTATGGTTAAGTGTTTGTGCATATTTATTAGTATTTTCCTAAGATAGGTCTCTATTAACAGAATTTCTGAGTAAAAGAATATGCATATTACATGAGTCCCCCCCTCTTTAGTATTGTGTAATTATCTCTAGAAAAGTTGTATATCAATTTACACTCCCATCTGTAGTATGAGTGTGTTACCATCACTTACCAGCACTGGGCCTTATCTCACCTGTTTGTTTTTTATTTTGTTGAATTTTGTGTTTCTGTATTGAGTCCCTTCAAATCTTACTTAGAAGGAAGTAGGAGATATATAAGTTTGCAATAATGACTCCAGTCAGATATATTTACACAGCCTGTCAAGGAAGATTACGTATAAACTGGGATAATCAGGCAAAATATGTTGCCTACTGTCTCCACAGGTTTTATAAGTTATTAACATCCTGACACGCCGAGAAAGCTAAGATGCCACTGTCACAATTAGCTGAAGCAAATGCTCTTGTTTCCATGAGACACCAAGGTAAGCGTCAACGAAGTCAGCTGTCTTGGTTAATTCAAGAGGCCTCCACTTATGGCAGCCACATTTTCTGAGATGTTATGCAAAGTCTTTCAAGATTTTAAACATCTCAAAATGGAACAGAAAAACAGGTACAATTTCAATAAGCTATGTCATAATTCTGTTAGAGAACCCTCGTGGGATCACACTAGCTTATCCAAATCAACTAATAAATCAGGTTATTTAGATAGGAAGGTGCACCAGTATTTAGCCTGTTTTGGTGATTATTATATGACTATAGTTTACACCATGCCTTCTTTAATTCTTTCATGATCTCCCCAGGGTCCATCACCTAGTCAACTCTATTATCCTTCAGATCTCAATTGACTATCAGCTTCTCAGGGAAACCTACCCTGACCCCTACCCTCAAACTATATAATGTCTGGGCTGAGCCCGTGGCGCACTCTGGAGAGTGCGGCGCTGGGAGTGCAGCGATGCTCCCTCCCGCCGCGGGTTCGGATCCTATATAGGAATGGCCTGTGCACTCACTGGCTGAGTGCCGGTCACAAAAAAAAAAAAAAAAAAAAAAAAAAAAAACTATATAATGTCCACTATTACACCAACTCTTAACTCTCTATGCTTTTCTATCACAACACTTACTAAAATTTGTAATTATAAATACAAACTTTTATGTTGTATTTAAATATAAAAGGAAGGATGGCCAGTTAGCTCAATTGGTTAGAGCACAGCCTTGTAATACCAAGGTCAAGGGTTTGGTTCTCCATAACAGCCAGCCACCAAAAACATGTAAATATAAAAATTAATATCTTTCTCTATACTGTAAAGCTTCGTAACTGGGTAGTCAGTGAGAAATACCTGATTAAGTATTTTAGAAAAGTGGTTTCTACTTTTTATTTCAATCTCCATTAATAATTTTTTAGCACGCACACTCATTGTATATACCTTTATTTGTTTATAACAGATACATGTGTGACTGTCCTAATATATTATGCATGTTACAAAATAAACATACAAACATATCTTTAAAGGCTAAGATTTAAAATATTTTCCTCCAGTAATGGCCTGTCTTACAGCCCCCCTACAATAATTAGTACAAAGCTTAAAATTTCATCTGCATTAAGTTTTTTTTAAGAACAAAGTTTAAAACGAAAACAGAAAACCACAAGTGTAATTACCGCTGTACAGCAAATGTTTTTTCTACCCACACTGAAGTTTCTTTCATGTGCTAATGGTGGCATTTAAAAAACCACCTCTCCTTTAACTTACTTAGATCTTTAAGGACCTCACACATCTAAAGATTCTTTGCATTCACCAGAAACTTCCAGAGTGGTCTGAGGGGTGACAATGCAGTATGATTAATGGACAGTATTGATTTAATTTCCTACAAGAGTTCTTCCTTCTTTAAGGAGATGTTTGCAATTCATGTCAAGCATTTTACCATGCTTATCGACTCTTAAAAATAGGAGAATAAAAAGTTTACTAAAGTTTTGCCTTCATTCATAAAAATACTATTTGAAAGTTTTGGCCTATAAAACAATCAAGGGCCTACCAATAACTATGAGCATATGCCTAAGACCAAGGAAACTTGTATTTGAGGTTTTATTAGCACATATACAAAGGAAGCAGAAAATAAAACAGTAAAATCAGTTTAATAAATAAACTTCAAGATATAAAGTGCTGTAGAAAATATTGGGACATTTTAGAACAGAGATACATAAACAAGTTAAAGATTCAGTATAAAGCTAATAGTTAAAGAATTATTAGATCTAGGCATCATCAGATAGTAAATTATCAAAGTTTCTTCAAATGTCTTAATTTGAAGTGTCATCTGGAACCAAGTTAAAGTTTTATTCTAGAGACAAATAGGGAAACTAATTTTGTTCTCTTATGCTTTTTATATTTTCTATCTGAAGAAAAACTTAATTTCTTAACATTAAAAGATAAGCAATTGGTGATTCCCACTCTCCCCTATCTTTCCATTGTGACCATTTTCTAAAAAACGTTTTCTGTTTTTTTGCATTCCCTTAAAAATAAATACAAAACAACTATCCAGATATTTCAAATGGGAATTTAATCTGAGGGAGCCAGCAAAAGGGGATATTTGCTGCAAGCAAGAGACACAGAAGGACGCTATGCCCAGGGTATCACTGACTCTAATATCAGACCACAAATTTAACTAACATCAGACCTCAAAACTGGAAACACACCACAACTGGTGTTTTACTTTACAGACTGGTAAAACAAAACAAAACAAAAAACCCCAAAACATAGCAACCTGAAATAATGGAACTTCCTTATCCTGCTTATTTTCTCCATCTCCACAGGAGCCTTACTTTATTTAGGATTCTTCTTAGTCAGGCATGTGAAAGGAGGCTCCACAAGTACTGTAAATCTTTACCCAGCACCAAAGGTTAAAGGGTTATCTGTGCTATGCAGTTTTAGGGTAGGCGATTTTCTTTACTTTTTTTTTTTTTTAAGCAAGACAAAACGTATGCATAGGAATCACAGTGAGCTAATTTAGGTACTGAAAAAGTTCCTCTTCTACAGATGAAACTGCTTTTTCAAGAAAACCACTAAATATCAACTTTTCAGTCATTCTACAAAGAAAAACCAGATGTAAATGAGTCCCCCTCTTCACTACCATTGTCTGCTAGAAAACTTGCCACACAGCTGCTAAAGCAGTAAAACAACTTCAAACCTACAAAAGTGTTGACCATTTAGGTAAATGCATCAATTTTTTCTTGGGGGAAAAAAAACCTTTGCTTTATCCTTAAAAAAAAAAAAAAAAGAAAGAAAGAAAGAAAAAGAGGAATAGCTGTATCTCATTTTTGTTCACACATTAAATCTAATAGAATAACAAGACAGATGTTTTTCACAGAGCTCTCCATGTTTTAGAGCATTTCAAAAGTAATGGTTATTCAAGACTAAAGATATAAAGATCCAGGAAAAAATATCAAAATTCTTTTCCCAAGTTTAAAATTTTTTTTTACTTTTGTCATTTTTTTGAAAGTTGGACCTTATTTTTTAAAGAGGATGAAAAAAATTTAAGAAATATAGGCAAATATTGCTATCTTTCTCCTTTCCCTCCAAATTTTTTTTTTAAGTACGAAAAAAATTGTTATGTATACCATCCTGTTGAGTGCCAATACAATTCTGATACAGTGAAATGTACAGCATAGAAGCAAAAGGCATTTCTTCTTCCAAGGGGCATTGTCATTTTAATGTTGCTAGCAATCCTCTGAATTTAAGAAGCAGAAAGTAAATTATGATAGTTGTGCTACTGCATTCAACTGGATTACAAAAAAAGTTTTAAAAAGGCTTTCAAATATTGAAGAGTGTAAAACATCCTCTGTGACTTGCTAGGAGATTCTGTTTGGAATGCCATCTATATTTCTCCCATAATACAGCAGCCTGACGTCCTTTGCGTCTTCTTTAAAATTCCTCTATCTTTTGTGGCAAGTAAGAATGGCTGATAAATGTTTAGAACTGCACCACACTAAGAACAAATACACATATGGTCTTAACTATATGGAAAGTATTTCAGTTTCAGGAGGTCTCTAAAGATGATTTAAAAAAAGGAAAAACTCCACTGAAAGTTATGATTCATAAAAAGAAAATGTTCAAAGTTTCACATAGTAAGAGAAATTTCAATGAGGTTTGTTGGATGTGCTCCTCTTTCCCCAAAATGACCTAATTTCTTTTGTTTTACAATTAATGCTGACTGGTTTCTTCTGCTCAAGTCTTCTTTCAAGGTAGCTAAGCCACAGAGACGCTGGGTCCCGTAGAGCACAGTATGCAGCCTTAACTTCCAACAACGGCACATAATTCACCATCTCAGATCTTCTGAAACCGAAACCCATATATTAAGCTGCAACAGACATCTCCACTGGGACATCAACCTATCCTACCCAACATGATCAAAACCAAACTCGGTATCTCCCACTTTCCCAAACCTGGTCTTAGTCCTGAAAGCCCTACTCCAATTAAAGTACCCACACTCAGAGCTCTTGAGCACCATTCTAATTTCCTCCTTCCCTAATCATATTTACAAACAGCTAAAAGTTACTGAGCCCTTACTATGTACCAATGCACTGTGCTGAGGGTTCTACATTTAATCCTCAACTCCCTAGACGTTCAGAGGAAACAGGTTCAAGGAGGTGAAGTGATGACCAAGATCATATCCCTACTGGGTGGAGAGCTGGGATTCAAACCCTGGCCATCTGATATCAAACTGCTCAGTCTTCTGATTTAAATTTACATGCACTAAAACTGGCCTTTTTTTTTTTTTTTAATTGTTGTAGAGTCCTATTTAACACATGTACAAATCTGTGTAACCACACTAGGACATAAAACAATTTCAACATATCTGGAAGCTCCCTGTGCTGTCCCTTTGTAGTCAAGCCCTACTCCCCCTAAACTGCCCACCCCCCATCTGTGGCAATATGATCTGATTTCCATTCATATAGTTTTGACTTTTTGAGAAATGTCATATGAAAGGAATCAAACAGAATGTAACCTTTGACACTGGCCTCTTTCACTCAGTATAATGCCACAGGGATTCGATCCATGAATTGTTGCAAGTAGCAATGTAGTTCATTGCTGTTTATTGTTGAAGAATATCCAAATTGTATGAAGGTACAACAGTTTATCTATTCACCCACTGAAGGACATTTAGGTTGTTTCCAGTTTTTAGTGATTGTAAACAAATTGTGATTTGTGTATAGGTTTTTGTGCGAACCTGAGTTTTTATTTTTCTAGGGTAAAGAAACACTGAGGATGGGACTGCTGGCTCATATGGTATGAGCATGTTTAATCTTGTAAGAAAGCACTAAATTATTTTCCAGAGTCGCTATTCCATTTAGTGTTCTTACAATAATGCATAATAGTTTCAGGAGTTCTGTATCCATGTCAGCCCTTATTATTGGCAGTTCTGGTGTTTAAAAAAATTTTAGTCATTCTAATAGGTATGTAGTGAGATCTTACAGTTGAAATTTTTAAATTTGCATTTTGCTAACAGCTAATAATGTTGAGCATTTTTTCATAGACCCTTAGTCATAATTCCTATATCCAAGGCCTCCCATCAGGTAAAACATGTCATCAGTCAAGCCTTACTTACTCTAAGCCTGAGACAGCTCTACTATGCCTTCTCCCCAATGAACTACTGTCTCAGTTTACACTCTCATCATCTTAGAGTATTTCATCCACCATCCTACTGTCTGTCTTCAGTAGCCCCTTCCCAGGCCCACACTCACTGCCTTCCCTATATCTACCACCTGCAATATCAATACCAGTCATCTTTCCAAAACAAGCCACGTCACTTTCCCACTTAAAAACTTCTGACAATTCTACATTGCTTATGTTGGAGGACAAGACCAAATCATTTAACAGGGGACCCTTAAAACACAGGCCCTGTTTACCTCTGCAGTTTTAGTCTCTGCAGCTCCTACTCATATAACCCACATTTTAGCCATAGCAAATCAGTAAGGCTACCTCTTGAATCTTTTTATTTTTGTACATTTTAAGCCCCTCTGACTGGGATGACCTCCTCCATTTCTCTACCAGACAAACTAGTCTTTATCATGCAGCAAAATTAGTCATTTATCCTCTGTGCTTCCAGAACACTCAGCCTATACCTCAATTTCACCTATTAGCACATTTTCCTATGAATGCTGATAAGTCCTCCATGCTAAACTTAAGTACTTTGGAGGCAGCATGCCATCTCATGTTCATATTCCTTGTACCCAACACAGTGCCTGGTATGTGCATTCAATAAATATATACATTTAAAAATTTTTTAAATAATGGAAAATAAGTTAAAATCCATAATTAGTTTGAATAAACTTTATAAACCTTATAAACTTCATATGTATATAAAGTTCTAAGAAATAGATATATTGTATCTACCCTAAAATTAGAAATTTTGCTTTTCTAATCAGCACCATCTCCTAGGCAATGCCTTCACAGGGAGTTAGGTTAAGATCACAGAAGTCAAAATTGCATATTGTGGGGATGGTTTCAATTTTGCAATTAATTTACAGAGTGGTAACTGCAGCCCATTATAAGAAATTTCTAAATTTAGTTCATCTTCTGATTTGAAAGACCAAGGAGCTTCTGTGTCATAGGGCTACTAGCAGGGACCCCAGAGAACAACCGAAAGGGCACAGAAGCCTCTTTATCTCAGACCTATTGAGTTCCATAAAACACTATAATCACTGTATTCACATAGTACTATGGAGGACTTTGTAAACAGTATTGTAGGACCAAGAGCCCATCATAAAGCTAATGATAGCAGCTGAGAGGGCTAAAAAATATTCTCGTTGAAAGACTACTAAATGCTCCCGGCATTTAGTATGAATCCTGTGCATTCATAGAACAGTTTATGTTAATGGATTTATGGAATCCATGGCTATATTTCTTTTATTTTCTTTTTCATTTAAATTCACAAAATCTAATTAATTTGGCAGTATCATAATTGCCTAAAATGAGATGTACCAAATCAAGAGTAATTAGGCTTTCTCAGGGGATAGAATATGCTATTAGATTTGTGACTGGGAATTTATTAGACTAGGACCACATCTTTATGATTTCATTTAACCTTCATCCTCTCCTCACAGGCCCTATCTGTCACATTGGGGGTTAGGGCTTCAACATATGAATTTTGGGAAGACACAAACATTCAGTCCACAACACCCACAAAGCCTAAAATATTTACTATCTGGCCCATTACAGAAGTAGTTTGCCTACTGAGTCCAGACCCTTACTTCTCAAAATGGGCAGAAATGCAAAAATGTGAAGAACTACCCAGACCTACTGAATTAGAATCTATGTTTTAACAAGATCTGTGAATGATTCACATACATATTAAAGCTCAAAAAGCACTGGTTTTTCAAATCTAGTGATCATGGTAATCACCTGGGGAAAAAAAAATTTTAAATATAGACACAAATGTTTTAAATACAAGCTCCACCCTGGGGGGGAACAATTTTAAAAATAGCAGCAGCTAAAACTTGTTGAGGACCTATAATGCAATTTGCCAGGCACGGTGCTAACTTTTAGGTACATTATTTCATTTACTCCTCCTAACATTCTAAAATAGCTATTATTATTATTACTTTGTTTGTTCTTGTTATCATCATCATCCCTAAGTAAAAGATTAGGCAGTCAGGATTTCATCTGTTAGTCAAGTGATGTGGAATTTGAAGTCAAACCCAGGCAGCAACCCAGGCAGCAGACATGAAACTTATTTTACTAATATTTTTCTTTTGGCTGTCAGTGCCACATGATTCCTACACAGAGCATTGTAAATGATGTACTATGAGAATGACTGACACCATTTAGAGTCACAAGAGGATTCCCAGAAGAATTGAGACTTAAAGCTGGGCAGGAGTTTTCCAAGTGTAAAGAGGAGGTATACCTCGAATTTCATCCAAAGAATACCAAAAATATTTTAGAACGGCAGGTGACCTTTCACTCAAGACAAAGAATTCAAGGAAGAAATAACCAGATGATGCATTGTAACTTTTTATTTGGCTTACAGTTTCATCAATCTGCAAGCATTTTGTCTTTAAATAGAGGTCATTGCAGTTGGCAAATGAAAAATCTTTTTTTACTGTCTTAGTGTAAGTATTTTTTTTTTCGTAACAGGATTTTTTAAAGAAGTAAATGCTCCATTTCCTTTGAAGTGCTGGTTTTTAAATTTTTCAAGTATTAAGTTCTGAAATTTAAGTCGAATATCAATCATATTTGGCTTTTAAGATACTGCAGAGAATGAAATATTTAAAGATTTTGGCTCTGTTGGCAAGCTAAGAAAAAAGTTAAAGCATTCCCTGCAATCTGTGTTGAAGTTTCTACATGTTTTGGCTTGATAATAGATTAAACACAACATAAGAAAAGATAACTTTAAAAGATATTTAATAGTGATGAAAGCAAATACAATACTTTTCTAATGTTCCCTTTGTTTTGTTGTAACTTGCACTCACTTTGTCAGTCAGTTTTCCGGACTACATAGCAGGTGGTTTCCAGTATCACTGCTTTAAGAAGTCTACCGACTTCAGTCAAATAAATTTATTTTGTGGCTCTTTGAAAGGAAAGAATGAAAGAGTGCAATCAGACACTGTTTAGAGGAACTAGTTCTACTAAAAGTGGAAATAAACTGTGGTAAAACACAGGAAGAATTGAAGAGAGAAGAGAGGCAAAAAATGTGAGGTATGTCCCTAAAGATCCTGCCTGTGATAAATAAAAGCAATAATGTTAATGAAATTTTTACACTGATCCTAAAAATGGTTTGTTAAATAAATGCAAAGTGATCTCATACAAACCAACGCTGCTTTACAAAATCAAAGTTAATCTGGACAGAATGCCTAGTGATGCATATACTGTTAGCTACATGTTACTTTAGAATAGAAGAATCCTAATATCCATAATGATATTTGAACTGGTAGTTAATATCAAGGAATCAGATTATCTGAAATGAGTGTACAAGCGAAAAATCAGTATGGAAAAATATACTCGAAACCATGATTAAGAGGATTGGGTGTTATAATATATAGTATATCTTGGCCTCCATCTTAAGGGGTACAGTCAGTAACCGTATTGTAAGGATTTTCACCCGTAGGATGTTTCCAAAGATTTTCTGAGTGTTATCTACGGCTTCCTTGCGTGAGAGTGATGAGGAGACACATTCTCTGAAAAGACTCTGGATCACCTTGAAATGTGACTTCCATATTTTGTAAATTGAGAGATTCTAATTCTCTTCAAAACAAAATCACTATCATAGGAGGGTTCATGTAGTACTCTTTCCAATAAAAGTGGTCTTTTTTATGCCACAAAATCTTTTCTTGCCTTGACTAAAGGAAAGGTTACAACTTCCTCTAGCTATATCAATTCTGCTCACCCGTGAGGTAGTTGTTCATTTTCTTTCTTGAGATATGTAACAACACAACCAAAACTTATTCTACTGCAGTAAAAGATAACACCCAGAAATCTGCCTTAATTTTAGCATACTTCTATACAAACTGGCTAAAGAACACTAAAATTACATTATTAACCAGAAATTGTTTCTTTGTACTCCTACTCCCAGCAGGAACTAAGAGTTCCAACTTTGGATTTCTTTAAAAAAAAAAAAAAAAAATCTGTGAGTTTGCAATGTGTGCAAGTGATCCACCCACATTACTAATGACTTTAAATATTTTGTATATCTGTAATTGGTGCTAAACCTCATGCTCACTAATCATGCTTGCTGTGAAAGTAAATAAAACAGCACAAGTTCTTTGGCAAAATAAAAGCTAAAGATGATCTAATATAAGTGTCCTAAACATTGGTGTTATTACACACAGACTGAACAATTCAGAACAGTTTCTCACAGTCAGTTTATGAAAACAATCCCTTTGCAGTTAGTAACTCTAATTTCAGAATTTAAAGCCAGTTCCTGAAATAGACAAAAAAAA
Organism: Cynocephalus volans; assembly: GCF_027409185.1. Classification (NCBI taxonomy): domain Eukaryota; kingdom Metazoa; phylum Chordata; class Mammalia; order Dermoptera; family Cynocephalidae; genus Cynocephalus; species Cynocephalus volans. The sequence continues at coordinate 83,240,019 of NC_084462.1, read as the reverse complement.
AAAAAATTATTTCAACAGGTCTATTATCAGGGAACACAAGTATGTCATTAATTTCTCTTGAGTTTACTATGTGATAAATACAACATTTTAAAATCCTACTTATAACTGAGCTAAATATTGGAAGTGTCAAGAAAAAAATGCTAAGTGAAATAATAACTACAAAGATGCAAAACCTTGAAGGAAACCTCAAACTACAATTTAGAACAAATCATACAAACATATTAAATCACAAGCCTAATGCGTTTTTCCAACACTCCAAAAACAAACCAGTTCTAATTAAAATCAAACTACATGTATATTAAAGTCATTAAATTTGAACAAGCTAGCAACATCATAATATTACCACTGCTCTATGAATACTTATAGTATACTATTAAAGACACAAAAATCTTTTTAACTGCTTTACAAAACAAAATCCTCTATATCTCAGGGAACTGAGTTTTGAGGTTTTAGAGTAAAATATTCTAAAATAACTTTGATAACTAAGCCCAATTAAATTTAATCAGAAATTTGGAGGAAAATTAGACAAGTCAGTCAATTAAATATCTTTTGGTTTAATCCTTCTTGTTTTAAGCAAAGTCTACATCTGTTACATCTTTTTATGCAATAGTACAAGCTTTACTTAGAAATATATAAACTCATTTGTCTTTTTTTCTTTCCAGAAACAAAGAACTGTGTGTATTACCAAGGAGAATGTATCCCAATAACAAACTTTTTAATTGAAAACTTAATTATCAGAAGTGGAAGCAAAAGGATATGTATAAAAGCATCAGAAAAGGGATATTAGTACGAAAATGAAATTTTCAGACATCAGTTTGTTACTCAAATTGACACTGAATCAGCAAACATAAGCACTTAAATTTCATTTCCAAGCCCACTTAGTGAATCTTGTTCCAGCTAAAGTATCTTTAATTTGCAAAAGCTCAGTGAAAGCAAGTATTCACCACCCAAGACTCAGATAGGATTCCCTTAACCTACTGCCCTCTAGACACATCACTCTCTGTTAAACAGGCAGCTACTGCCAGATGCTCTCGCTAAAAATGGTCACAGATGGTCAGTTGTCCGGTTAACAGAACACAGTGGCCTCCCAATATCCAAAAGTAAGAAGGAAAGGAGTGAGAGCTGTTAACACTTGTCCGCTTAGTGGGTTAAACACATTTGCCTGCTATAAGCTTGCCAGGACCCAACACTGACTTTCTATAAAAGCTAGACTAGACCCTAGGGGTCTCAAGATTAAAAGGCACCTTAGAGGTGATTTATTCAACTGTACAATGCCTGCGTCCACACAACTGCGTCCCTGCTAGTCAGCCATCCAGACTGTGACTTGGCAGCTCTAGGAGTACAGAACCTGCTAACAAGAAAGGACCTCCAGCTGCGACAGAGGCCTCTGTTATCTCGAACTGCAATAAGTCCAAACACTCACTCTAATTCGATAGTCAGGAAACATAGAGCTATTTGAATAGACTTGGTATATCAACAAAATAATTTCCCAGTTTATACATTTAAAAAGTGATTTTAAATGGAATTACCTCAAATAGCATACACAATGGATTTTACAACATAACAAAGGCAGTAATATATGAGATTTATTTTTAAAAAACATAGGAGGAAATAAAGGTTCACAGTTTTTTAATTTTTAAGGTTTCTAGTTTTGAAGCTGACTACTATTCAGAGATTATTAAAAAGCTCAAAGGTGAATAAGCCTTCCTCTCTCTATATATATATGTGTGTGTGTGTGTGTGTATGCATACACACACACATATATTTGCATCTATAGAAAAATTTTTAAATTAAAAATTTGATTTTTATTATTGCCAAAGATTTAATAACTTTTCACAGAACACTATTTAATTTTTTTCTAATAAATTATTCATCTGTTTAGAATAAGCCCCCTGTATATGTTCAAGAACAGCACTCTAGGAATGCATTTTTTAGGTATCTTCTACATATTTACGTTTCCTTAACAGTGAGGAAATTGGAAGTACTGAGTTTGATCTATGATTCTTCATCAACAATTGTCCCAAATTCTGTTTCTTACTTGGTACTGACTACAATTTTCTCGAATCAATGATCTGCACATGGAAAGGGAGTACACACTGAAAAGCCACAGCTAGAAATAAACATTGCTGACTCTGGTGACAGTAGGCTGGGCTAATGTCATCTCAGTATCAATGGTTTAAGGAAGGTCAATCTGGAACATACGTAACTTCTCATTATTTATAAAGCTGTGTGACAAAGATCAATAGTGAAACTTATTAACTGAATGCAGATTAAATTAAAAGCCAACATAACAAGATTATAAGCATAATACCATCTGGAAAACTATGACAAAGAACCTCAGGATGGAGTTGTGTTCCTGCATCTGAAAATAGATTTTCACCACTGCTTCTTACTATGCGGGGACTCTGTCTAATGCTGCTCTCACAGCTTGTGCTACTAGGAGACCAGAGAAGGAAAGGGGGAAGGCCCTGGTGGGACCACTGTACCTGTTACCTTCGCTCACCTCCAACGGGCAGTCTGTGAAAGGAAAAGCCAGAGTGCTCTGTAAAATTCTAATAAGTGCAGAAGGTGCTATAACAATTCAGTAGGTATTTGGTTGGTAACCATAACTAAAGTGACTGTTTTACATTTAAGGGTGAAAATCTACTCACAAGCCAATATTAAGTGTGCATTTTACACTTCGATGAGTATATATCTGTTGATACTCATGTATTCATTTTAGATATAAATTTCATTACTTTTTACTAAATGTGTTTATACCATGAAATTCCTTTCACCCTGCAAAGATAGGAAGAATAGAGAATAAACAGTTTCTTTCAGAATGCTGGTGAACCCAAACACAAAGTCAATTTCTTTTTCTCCAGTGTTCCTGAGTTACAGCCACATAAAGTAAATATTTACAGTTACGTGGATCATATGTAAGAGCATTATTTTATATATAATTTACATGTATTATTTTACGTATACAAAGTAATACACCTATATTGAACTCTCAGGCAAATTCTAAATTAAACTTAACTACTGAATATCCTTTGATCTTTTGGTAATATCCCTATTCTACATTCCTTTTATACATCCACATGCCCACAATAATTGATCAGGATCTACCTCTACCAGAAGTGAACTCTAAAAAGAAAAGCTGGGGGAAAGATAGAAAGAGACCATGGCTACCTTTTGCCAGATTACTCACAGCAGTGAGTGAAAGACCAGTCACTTAAGCAGAAGGATATACACAGAGGCACAGTAAAATCAATTCTTTTCTTTGTACCATCAAGTCAGTTCTCCTGCCTTATATGTAATAACTTGTTTTCTCAAATGATCAGAGAAGAAGGAAAAAAGGAAAAGCAAAGTCCAGGCTCACTCACCTAAACCACTGAGAGTATAGAGAAGGTCACTGGTGTCTAATAAAATGGGTCCATTCTCCTGTTGCCCTTCTTCTTTGTAGTACAGCTTGTAGCCCTGAATGGTTGCTGTGTCCTCAGCATCTTGCTGCCACTTCACAGAAATGGTGGTGCAGTTCAGAGGCTCCAAATGTAACTCTGGAGACTTAGGGGCTGGAAAAATTCACCCGAAAATGGATGTGTACACAACCCATAATCCACATGAAGGAACAGAATAGTAGAACTCTCCGTTTTAAGCCACAGTTACAAAAAAGTTCAATTCCAATGATTATACTTTAACCTAACTTTCAAAATTTCATGATGATATTAAACTTTGAAGTAGAATTAAAAATATAAAACAACTGCCTAAAAAGATTAAGATATATAAATAACAAAATAATACCTGTATTTGCATATTTAAATTTTTTTCAAAGATGCAATAAGTACTTCCTAATTTTGACCATCCAATACTCCTCTGTGATAGAGCAGGCATTGTAATTAGTCAGTTAACAATAAAATCAGTCATGTTACATTCCACATTAGTAAAAGATAAGGGTCTAGAATTTCCCAGTCTGTGGTCTTTCTACCAAACTGGTGATTTAAAAAATATACAGCAATAATACTAATTAGATCTCTACTAATATACTACTTTTGGTAATGCAGTTTGATTTGAACTGATCTGTCCCTGAAGGATTTGCTATGCAAACTAATAGTGTAACCACAAGTTTTACACACGAATGAGCTCTATGCAAAAGGAGACTACTAAAGAAAAAGTTTAATTGTTTTCAATTAAGTCCGTTATCTTTATCCATAAAATAAAATTTAAAAATATAAACATAACTTAGAAGAGAAAAATTTGATTCAAAAGTAAGAATATGGTATTATTCTTCCTCAACAGTCTTTGGAAATTTACCTTTCACACTTGTAGCTTTGGGTGTCCTATGTGAAGTCCATACTGATGACTCTCCCAGCCCCACTCTGGTGGCAGCAGTAATCCGGACCAGGTAGACATTGTCAGGTTTCAGGCCTTCCAACAGGTACTCATGCGTGGTCCCCGGGAGCTCCAGAACTTGGATGGAATTCTCAGTACTTAGGCGGAAGGAGAGGCGGTATAGCACCACTTGGCCCCTCCGATACTTAGCTGGGATTGGTAGCCAGGAGATGAGAATATCGGTGGGACTTCGACTTGTCAAACTAATTTCAGGAGGTCTCAGGGGAACTAGTTATACAAGGAAACAGGTTCTTTGTAAATATTTAGAATCAAATTGCCCTTAGCACACCAGTATTTACTGAATTATCTTAATAGCAAAACTTAATAAAGAACTACTTTCAGCCCTAACAGAAGTTTTGGGTGAAGTAGAGTATAAACCAGAAAAAAGAAGGAAAAATGATGAGGGAGGACCAAGTGTAAAAACCAAAGTAAGGTTTTCACCATTGTTGTGATTGTTTTGCTGTTGTCTGGGATGAATATGAGAATATTTAACACTCACACAAAATATGAGAATACTTCTTTTTTATTTTTTTTCTTTGTCTTTTTCGTGACTGGTACTCAGCCAGTGAGTGCACTGGCCATTCCTATATAGGATCCGAACCCGCGGCAGTAGCGTCGCTGTGCGGAGCGTCGCTGCACTCCCAGTGCTGCACTCTCCCGAGTGCGCCACGGGCTCAGCCGGAGAATACTTCTTAAATAATTCTACCAAAATGCCTTTGAAGCAAGGGAGAGTAAATTACACAAGGGTGGGAAAGCCCAGGACCACAGGGTTATAACCTGGTAAGTAATTTTTTGAATTGTAAGAGTTGCATCTTAAAAATTAATGTGAATTTTGTATTTCCAGTGATAACATATAGTGTTCAATATAATATGAAAACAGTTTTTCCTCCAATAATCTGAATAAAATTGACATTCCAGGAAAATGAGTCTAGGAGAGTGGTAGGCAGTCTAATACTAAGATTTAAGGCTTGTGTTCTAGAGCGAGCCTCTGTGTGTTTGAATCCTTGTCCTATCACTTACTCCTCTATGTGGTCTTGGCCAAATTATCTTCTCTGTGTCTAGGTTTCTTCAAACACAAAATGGGAATAGTAATAATAGCTCTTCCCATAGTCTTTCCCACCTCAGTTAATGGCAAACATTTGTCCAACTGCTCGAACAAAAAACCTTGCTGTCACCCTTGACTCTTCCACACACACTCCACATGAACCCGGGGCTGCTCTACAACTTCCACTGTCACCCTCGATCCATGCTACCTACTATCGCCTATTTAGCCTGGATTGCTGCAATAGCCTCCTGACAGATTTCTCTGCTTCTGTCCTTCTCCCTTGCATCTATTTTCAACACATTCTCCTGTTCAAATGCAAGTCAGATCACTCTTCTCAAAAAGAGTTCCCATTTCAAAGTAAAAGCCAAAGTCCTCATTATGGCTTCATACAAAGCTTACCTACTTTCATGGTCAGCTCCCCATTAACTTCTTTGCCTCATCTACTGCTTTCCCCTTGCTCCCCCACTCCAGCCATGCTTAAGCTGCAGGCCCTTTGCAGGGTCCATCTTTGCCTACGATGCACCTCTCCCAGTTACCTGCCTTGCCAGCTCCCTCATTTTCATTTCCTCGGGTCTTCATTCAAAGGCTACTTACTCAGTGAGCTCTTTCTGATGGTGACTCTGAAATCTCAAATCCCCCAACATTTCCTGTCCTCCTTCCCTTTTCTTCCCTTCTCAACACCTGTCACTATCTAACACAGTATATAATTTACTGTTTATCTTGTTTATTGTTACTCTGCCCCCTCCCACTAGAAAGTAAGAGCTCCATGAGGTCAGGGACAATTTTCTTGTGTGTTTTGCTTACTAAATATTGAATAACATAAAAAAAGTATTCAATAAATATTTGTTGAATGAAAGAATAGGTGGAAAATGAAAAATCAATTTACTAAGCACCTCTGAGTCCTTTATGTGTATGAACTCATTAATTCTCACAGAAACCCAATAAAGGAAGTACCATTATCATTTCCACTTTGTAGGTGAGGAAACTGAGATACAAAAGGGCTAAACCAATTGCCCAAGTCACACAGCTAGTAAGTGAAGGAGCAGACCGAAACAGACCAGCATAGCCCACATTTTTATAATCTATATTCTACTGCCTCTTCTACAGTAATAGTTTCTCTATCACAGGGTTATGTGGGGATTAAATGAGATGATGGAGATAAGATTTTGGGAACAGGCAGTGGTAAGCACTCCATAAGTGTTACCTATATCTGTGGCACACTGCTGTGTACCCAAGAGACCCATACATCTCAGTTTGAAAAGTGTAGGCTTGGGAAATGGTGAGAGACTCATGCAGAAATTTGAAAAGCAGTGCCAGAAAGTTTGCATGCTATCCAAAAAACAAAACAAACTTCATTAAATAAAAAGTTGCAGAGTAAGTAAAGGCTTAAAGGAGAAAATGGCACTCTTTAACAGGTAGCCAGCTATGCTTAGATTCATTTTCTTTAAGGATCTAGAGGAGGAATATCCCTCAAACACAAAAGAAAGGAAGGAAGGAAGGAAGGAAGGAAGGAAGGAAGGAAGGAAGGAAGGAAGGAAGGAAGGAAGGAGAAAAAATCGATTTGTGTTTCAACTTAGACACGCATAATAGAAGTTGTTAACTGTAATGAGATAACTAGAGACGTCAGATAGAGATGTCACAGGTAACTGGCTCACTCTAAAGTGGGATAGACTAAAATTGGAATTCTATATCCAGATAAGTGAAAATGTTTCATTTATTCAAGCCCTGAATTTATAAACACCTAAATAAGTGGTATTATAAAGATATAAGTAAGAGATCTGAGACCAAATGAACAACAACAAAAAAATAGATTTGGGAATTATTTATATAAAAATGTTTTGAAAACTAAGAGTGGATCATTTCCTGCAGATAAGAAAATATTTGTAAAGGGAGAATAATATAATTAAGCATATGTTAAATAATTCCCTTTCATACTACAGGGTACAAAAATGGGCCTTCTAGAACCCTGGTGAGAGAGGTCCCTTCTTTTACAACATGATATGAAGAGTCAAAGAGAAGAATCAGTTTTACAGGACTATTTTAATGGATGGAATTTCCCACCATTATAAGAATACATGGAGGCATGACTTCCCTCAAAAGAACTACAACTCAAATAGCAACCCAGGGTCACGTAACAAACTGAACAAGTAACATTTTCCTCCTAAAGGGGAATAAGCATATTATTCCTAACAATAAACTAAGTGCTACTGATTATCTAAGAATTTTTTTAACTGACAGTTACTAAATGCTCTGCACTCCTGGTTTCAGAAGGCTTTGACCCTCAGTCACTACATACACTCAATATGTAACAGTCATCATATTTACTTATGCCTAGAAAAGCTCACATTTTGTTCTATTCAGTTAAAAAAAATTGCAATGCATTTACAACTTACACTAGGAAACTCTGAAGAAATATAATGACAATATAAGAATTTTATTATTAAAACTATACTATGAATTATAAATAACAGTGCTCCTTATCCTTATCATGTGCTAGAAAAAAGCAAGAGTCAGATTTAACATGGCAAATTGGCCTGCTGTTTAACATCTGTTGTTTTTTTTTTTAACCAAAAGGGGGTATTTTCTCTAATTTAAGACACATATATTCACGGAAATTGATTAAACATAAGAATGTTCATACTTCAATGATCTAGAATCATGTTTCCTTACCATCCTCTAGAGTATTCTGAGTCACATGGTCAGACATCTGGCTGGCTCCCATTGGCATGTACGCCACGATGTAGAAAGTATAATTGCTGGCAGGTTCTAAGTCATCAATTATATAATGAGTTGTGTCATTTCCGATGACTACTTGATACTCTTCATTATTTAAACCTAGATTAAAGAATTCATGTTTAAAAATTACAAATGTTCAAAATAAAATTAACAAGACCATTCTCCCTTACTGTGAAACGCTGGTCCTTGGGTCTAATCTCTGTTATCTTTTGTAACCTTTTTCAAAATGTGACCAGGAAGGTCTTTATTTTCTAATAGAAACCATGTCTTACTACACATCACTACTCTGTATTTTTCCTGAATAAATCAAACTGAAAAGAATTAATTTTCTCCAAACTTCATTTACCATCTAGTCAAAACTCACAGCAGAAACAATGTACAGTATAATACAGCTTAAGACAGCAGAATACTGTAATTCATAACATTGTAAATTTTACTTGCTTAAACTCAGGTTTCCTTTCTTTAAACATAATGAAGAGACAGTAGGGAATATAATGATGCTACTCTTTATAAAAACAAACCAATCCAAAAGTTGTCCCGCAAAAGATCTTATTTTGCCCCTAGAGATGCTATTAAACTTGATGGACACAAGTTGTTCTTTTATTTATACTGAAAGCAAAAGAACTAGGAGGCATAGAATGTGTTTCAAAATGCTTTGTCCCACAGTAAGCTTTTATTTTTTAAAAGAGAAAAAAAATTCTCAGCAATTCTTAATAAAACATGCATGGCAAGGAATAGAAGAGGATTTGTCTCTGTGGGATTTAATTCCTACAAAGCAAACCTATAAAGTGGAACAAGGGCACTGGCAGCTACTGTGCTTAGCTAACAATTCACAGTAAATGCATGTCAACTTAATCAAAACTCTCTAAGGATGGAGTCCCTTCTCCCCACACTGGATTTATAAACAAAACAGAAGGCAAATTCCAGCATTAAGTTTTCCCACATTTCTGAATTAACTTGATAGCATTTTAATTAGACAAGATTACAGGCATTTCACAACAGACTGGCTAATGGCTCGTTAATTAGGAACTGCATAGTACGATTTCTGACCTACCAAACAAGGTCCTTGAGTTCTAATTAAAAAGCCTTGTTCCATCCCTGAATAGACCACTGAGCTGCATGTGGAGGCTCTAATGAAACAACCATAATAGCGAACAAGAGTGGTCTCCACCAAAACCAGCCCTCCTTTTACCTTCGTAAATCACTAAAAAGGGAATTAACATACTCCAACATGCTCAGTTATCAGACTTTCATTCTTCTTGCTACCATGACCCCTGATTTACATTCAAAATATTCCTTTTCAAAACACTACTTCAAAGTACAAAAAACAAACAGCAGCAGCAGCAACAAACCACCTGTTTCTATAGACAGTTTTATTATATCACCATTCTTTGGGTATTTGAATTTATTTTTAATGTATATTGCAGGCTGTTTGTATATAGAAGTTTCTGTGAAAAAAAATCAATAGAGAAATATCTAGGATTGACATAGCTTTTCTTTTTCCTAAGATTTTTGCCAAAAGTAAAATATAAGTATATATAAAAAAAGATCCCCCCAAATGGGACTGATTAATTCTGAATAAAAATTTTAAAACATACTTGATTTGTACTTTTATATAAATAAAGGATATCAATAAAGAGTATCCTGTTCAATTTTCAGAGTTCTACATAATTTCAGAAAACATTCAAAATATACAAAATCAAATATATGGGGAATTTAATAATGTTTACTTTCCCTCTTAACAATAATATGCTATAGTGTCTACAGTTTACTACATTATTTTACTAAACAGTCACACCACTGTTCCTATGTAACACATTTAAATTAGTATATTAAGTCTCAGTTAAGGAATTTATACCTTGGCTGGAATCAAAGTCATAAGTATAACACTTCGTAATTTTTAACAGGCAGAGATGCTTTGCATTAACTGCTACTTGTTCCTAAACAGAAAAGTCTTAAACTATACTTAAATATACAAAATACTCAACCGTATAAAATTTAGAAAAAAAAAAATAGATACACAGGTGATAGATTATTTTTATAAAAGAGATAAATGCCGTAGAATTTCAAAAATACTTTGTGGATTATGCAAGGTATCGTACTGAAAATAAGTCCTCGATAGCAAGCAGCACTTAATAAACAATCCTCAAATTGCTTACCTTCTGCTTTCATGTAGTGCACAGAATAAGCAATGACTTTGTCTGAATTATAAAGTGGCCTCTCCCAAGCTAAAAGGATGGCTGAACTTGACATGGTTTCAGCATGCACATTATAGGGAGCACTGGGTCTGTCTTCTGACATGACTACAGTCAGTCTGGCTCTAGATAAAATAGATCCTTGGCTATTCTCAGCCATGCACTGATAAATAGCATCATCTTCAGGAATAATCTGATTAATCACCAATTTACTGAGAAAAGAGAAAAATTATTTCCATGAAAAATTCTAAGAATGATGTAAAAGTAAAGTTTAGCTATTGATAAATGTACTCTTATTTTAAATGACAAAAGTTACTGAGAACAAAAAACTATATAATCACCCTGCTGAAAAATATTCTATATCAATTATTTAAGATTATTCTTATTTATTCTGAGTCTACATAAGTATTTGTGACATTCAAATCCTGTTGGCTTTAGGTGACAACTTAATCTCTTTTTAAAAATTTGGCTTTTATTATGAAAGCATAATACTCTGTAATAACATCTAATTTATATAATATTACAATGTATACATAAAATTCAGGTCAACAAAAATTTTTAAAATTTTGTTTAACATAAATGAGAATGTTACAAGAATTCTTCTTTATACTAATAGTTTATTATACTTTATCAGTATAAAGACGAATTCTTAAAATCATTAAGTTTGAACTGTGGAGGACTTTTTAGAGAATAAATTATTTCCTTCTAATTTTCTCATTTTACAGAAGAAGGACCTGAGACCCCAAAGGGTGAATATGCTTGCTTGCGGTAATTTAGCTAGTGGCTTACCAGGACTAGAACCCAGGTCTGGGGAGCTGCTCAACATTTATTTCATTATAATCTACCACTTTCATGATCCACATACATATAATACAAAAGGATCTTTGGCAAGCTAATGTTATAAATTTTAAATTAATTTCTTATTTAGTTTAGTTTTAGCTATCAAGACAGTTTAGGTATTTGATGTTATTATATGTATATCACATAAAAATTACTGGAAGCCATATATCATATAAAATAGTAGCAAAGCGACATATCCCACCTGTTGTACATTTTAATTCTACCATTGGAATGTATCTTCCTTCCATTTTTCAACCATGACATTTTGGGTGAGGGGATTCCTTCTGCCTGACATACAAATCGAGCAGTGCCAGCTCGAGGCCTCGTTAAACTTTCTGGCCATTCGACAAATGAAGGAGGAGCTATTTTTAAAGAAAAAAGAGAATATTTCTTTGGTCCCAAAAGGAATGACATAAAGAGTCAAAGAAGAGTAGAGCAAATGAAACAAGTCCCATATCTGAAGATGTCTCACATTCTGAGCCTCACATCTACATCCCCATACGCCTGTCCAAGATGCCTTTTCTCTGCACTGCTCAGTCAGTGTTTAATTCCTCCATGTTTCCCCTATTGAGACCATCTGTATAAACACACTAAAAATATGAGTACCTACACTCCTTAACTAAGCTCAATATAAGGCCATTTGTGAAGGCATACAATCAATGGATTAAAATTTTAGATTGGTGAATTTCCATATGGATTCATGGATGGATGAGAAGGAGATAAAAGGGAAGTTTAAGTAAAAAGGAACATAATGGTACACACGCAAACAGGATGGTGACTTCAAAACGATTCAACAGTTATATTTTAACATAGGGTTTTGATTTTCTCCTACAACTTATTGTTGGATTACAATACTTCATATCAATTTTCATATCAATGCTACAAAATTCAAGAAATGTAAAAGCAAGCTATGAATGAGATATAACAGCAAATGTTAAAAAGTAAGATTCTCCTGATTGCAGAAGAAAACATACCTAATACAGTTAAAGTTGCCATGGCCACTGTAAAGTTGCGTGTGCCAGGGGTAGTGGCCCGACAAACATATACTCCAGCATGTTGTAGCTTGACATCAGATATCATGAGATTACCATTTCCAAGTACCCGAGTATTAAAGACATCAATGGATTTGTGATCTATTTCAAAGAGAATCCTTTAGTTAAAACAATGTAATATATAATCTAAAATTTATGTTAAAAGACCACTCACTATTCAAGCAATCAATCATAAGAAGTATAAAATTCTCCACATTAAAGCCTTTCTATACACGCTTAAATGCCAAAAAAGTTAGAAGTCATTCAATTGCCCAACACATGCTTGGTATATATATAAAAAAAAACAAAAAACACTTAACAGTTTCATTAGAATGAACAAAGTTTAAGAAAAATGCTTTTTTTTTTCTCCTGAGAAGACTTACCAAGACGGCTCCAAGAAATGATTGGTTTGGGATTTCCAGTGGCCATACACTCCAAAACAACAATCTGATGAAGAGACGTCGTTATATTCTGTGGACCTGCTATAATAGTTGGTGTGTGGAAGGATTTAGACTCTATAGCTTTGGGGAGGAAAAGACAGAATATAAAAATAACTTATAAAAGGAGTTAAAACACCTATTCTTAAGTTATTCACTTTTTTCTTTTTTAAAAAAACAACTCTTTATTATAACTCACATCCCATACAACTCACCCATTTGAAGTGTATAATTCAAACGTTTATAGAATTTTCAGAGTCATGCAACTATTACAATTAATTTTAGAACATATTTATCACCCCCAAAATAAACCCCACACCCATTAGCAGACACTCGCCAGTCTCCTCTCTCCTCTGTCCTACTGGATTTGCCTATTCTAGACTTCATATAAATGGATCCATACATGATATACTCTTCCCTAACTGGCTTCTTTTCCCTTAAGATGGATGTTTTCAAAAGGCTCATCCATGTTGTTCATCCACATTCAGCTTATATCAGGACTTCATTCCTTTTTACTGAACAATAATTGAATAATATTTAATTGTATGAATAGAACACATTTTCTTTATCCATTCAGTTCATGGACATTTAGGTTTATTGCATATCACTTTTTGTAAAATTTTATTTTATTTTATTTTAACTTCTCAATACACATTGTAGTTGATTTTTGTGACCCTTTACCAGTTTCTCTTTCCCCCTCCCTCCTTCCCCTCCCCCCGTCTGTTCACTTGTCTTAACAAGTTCAAGGAATTTTTGTGATTGTTGTACCTTCTTCCCCCCCACCACCCTTTGTGTGTTTGTTTTAGCTCCCACAAATAAGTGAGAACATGTGGTATTTCTCTTTCTGTGCCTGACTTGTTTCACTTAATATTTTCTCTAAGTCCATCCATGTTGTTGCAAATGGTAGTATTTTATTCTGTTTTATAGCAGAGAAGAATTCCATTGCATAGATATACCACAGTTTCCTTATCCACTCATCTGATGATGGACATTTGGGCTAGTTCCAACTCTTGGCTATTGTAAATAGTGCTGAAATAAACACTGGAGTACAGGTATCCCTTCAACATGATGATTTCCATTCCTAATGGTATATTCCCAGCAGTGGAATATGTGGGTCATATGGTAGATCTATCTGTAATTGTTTGAGGAACCTTCATACCATTTTCCATAAAGGCTGCACCATGTTGCAGTCCCACCAACAGTGTATGAGTGTCCCTTTTTCTCCACCTCTCCAGCATTTATCGTTCTGTCTTTTGGATATTAGCCATCCTGACAGGAGTGAGGTGGTATCTCAAAGTGATTTTGAGTCACATTTCCCGGATGCTGAGTGATGTTGAGTATTTTTTCATGTGTCTGCTGGCCATTCATATATCTTCCTTTGAGAAATGTTTATTCAGCTCCTTTGTCCATTTTTTAATTGGGTTATTTGGTTTTTTGCTGGAAAGTTGTCTGAGTTCCCTGTATATTCTGGATATTAATCCTTTGTCAGATGTATATTCTGCAAATATTTTCTCCCCCTCTGTTGGTTGTATTTTCACTCTGTTGAGTCAACTTTTGCTGTGCAGAAGCTTTTTAGTTTGATATAATTCCATTTGTTTATTTTTCCTTTAGTTGCCTGTGCTTTTGGAGTTAGTTGCCTGTGCACATGAAGTCTGTACCCATTCGTACTTCCAGGAGTGTTTCTCCTGTTTTCTTTAAGGAGTTTTATTGCTTCAGGGTGTATATTTAATTATTTAATCCATTTTGAGTTGAGTTTGGTATATGGTGAGAGGTACGGGTCTAGTTTCACTCTCCTACATATGAATATCCAGTTTTCCCAGCACCATTTGCTGAAGAGGCAGACTCTTCCCCAGTGTGTAGACTTGGTGCCTTTGCCAAAGATCAGATGGCTGTAGGTGCATGAGTTGATTTCTGGGTTCTCTATTCTATTCCATTGATCTGTGTGTCTGTTTTTATGCCAGTACTATGCTGTTCTCTTTATTATACCTTTGTAATATAGTTTAAAGTTAGGTAGTGTTATGCCTCCAGCTTTATTTTTTTTGCTCACGGTTGTTTTGGCTATGCATGGTCTTTTGTTATCCCATATAAATGACTGGATAGCTTTTTCCATTTCTGAAAAAAATGTCATTGGAATTTTGATGGGGATTACATTGAATCTGCAGATCACTTTGGGTAATATGGACATTTTCACAATGTTAATTCTTCCTATCCAAGAACATGGGATATCTTTCCATCTTCTTGTGTCCTCTGTAATTTCTCTCAACAGTAGTTTGTAGTTCTCTTCATAGAGATTTTTCACATCCTCGGTTAACTTTATTCCTAAGTATTTTATTTTTTTGGTGACTATTGTAAATGGGCTAGCTTTCTTGACTTCTTTTTCTGCATGTTCACTGTTGGAGCATAGAAATGCTGATTTTTGTGTGTTGATTTTGTATCCTGCAACTTTGCTGAAATCATTTATTAACCCTAAAAATTTTTTGTAGAGACTTTAGGCTGTTCAATATATAGGATCATATCATCCACAAACAGGGACAATTTGACTTCATCTTTTCCAATGTGGATGCCTTTTATTTCCTTCTCTTCTTTGACTGCTCTGGCTAATACTTCCAACACTATGTTGAATAGGAATGGTGAGAGTGTGCATCCTTGTCTAAATCCTGTTCATCCATTCAGGATGATACTGGCAGTGGGCTAATCATATGTGGCTTTAATTTTGTTGCAATACTTTAAAACTATACCTGACTTGTAGAGAGTCTTTATCATGAATGAATGTTGAATTTTGTCAAATGCTTTTTCAGCATCTATAGAGATGATCATATGGTTGTTGTCTTTACTTTTATTTAAGTGTATCACATTTATTGATTTGCATATGTTGAACCAACCTTGCATCCCTGGGATGAATGCCACTTGATCTTGGTGGATAATTTTGCAAATGTGTTGCTGTATTCTGCTAGCCAGTATTTTATTAAGGATTTTTGCATCTGTATTCATCAAGGATATTGGCCTGTAGTTTTCTATTTTTATGTATCTGTGTCTGGTTTTGGTATCAGGGTGATGTTTGCCTCATAGAATGACTTTGGGAGAACAGAGAAGCCTCTGTTTCAATCTTTTGGAATAGTTTGTAGAGAATTGGTATCAGTTCTTCGTTGAAGGTTTGGTAGAACTCTGCAGTGAATCTGTCCGTTCCTGAGCTTTTCTTTGTTGGGAGCCTTGTGATAACAGCTTCAATCTCTTTTACTGTTATTGGTCTGTTCAGATTTTCTATATCTTCGTGGCTCAGTTTTGGTAGTTTGTATGAGTCCAGAAATTTATCCATTTCCTCCAGATTTTCAAATTTGTTGGCATATAGTTGTTTATAGTAGTCTCTAATGATTCCCTGTATTTCTGAGGTATCACTTATACTATTACCTTTTTCATTCCTAATTTTTGTTATTTGGGTCTTCTCTCTTCTTAGCCTTGCTAAAGGTTTGTCAATTTTATGTATTTTTTCAAAAAAACCAACTTTTTGATTCATTGATCTTTCATTTTGTTTTTCATGTTTCTATTTCATTTAGTTCTGCTCTGATCTTAATTATTTCCTTCCATCTACTAACTTTGGGTTTGGATTGTTCTTGTTTTTCTAGGTTGTTAAGGTGAAGTGTTAGGTTGTTTATTTGCCATCTTTCCATTCTTCTGAAGTAAGCACTTAATGCAATAAATTTCCCCTAGTTCTGCTTTTGCAGTATCCCACAAGTTTTGGTATGATGTGTTATTATTTTCATTATTTACAAGAAACTTTTTGATTTCCTGTTTAATTTCCTCTTGGACCCATATGTCATCAAGTAGAATGTTGTTTAATTCCCATGTGTTCATATAGTTTCCAGAGTTTCGTTTGTTATTCATTTCTAATTTCAATCCATTGTGATCTGAAAAAATACATGGAATAATTCCAATTTTTTTTAAATTTGTTGAGACTTGCTTTGTGACCTAACACATGGTCTGTCCTAGAGAATGTTCCATGAGCTGTGGAGAAGAATGAATATTATCAGGTTGCTGGATGGAATGTTCTGTAGATATCTGCCAAGTCCAATAGGTCTAAAGTGTTGTTCAGATCTTGTGTCTTGTGTTTATCTATTGATTTTTTTACCCAGATGATCTGTCCAATGTTGAGAGTGGAGTGTTCAGATCCCCCACTACTATGGCATTAGTGCCTATCTCATTCTTTAGATCTAATAGTGTTTGCTTCATAAATCTGGCTGCTCCGACATTGGGTGCATGTATATTTAAGATTGTTATGTCTTTTTGATGGACAGATCCTTTTATCATTATATACTGGTCTTCTTTATCTCTTTTTATGGTTTTTGCTTTAAAGTCTACTTTATCTGATATAAGAATAGCTACTCCAGCTCGTTTTTCATTTCTATTTGCATGGTATATCTTTTTCCATCCTTTCACTCTTAGTCTATGTGTGTCTTTACAGGTGAGGTGAGTCTCTTAAAGGTAGCATATTGTTGGGTCCATCTTTTTAATCCAGTCAGTCTGTGTCTTTTGAGTGTGGAATTTAATCCCTTTACGTTTAGAGTTATTATTGAAAGGTATTGATTTACTCCTAGCATTTTACTGATTTTTGTTTAGATGTCAAATATCTTTTGTGCCTTTCTTCCTGATTTTCTGTTGTCTTCTGTATTTATTAGTTGGGGTGGTATATAAACTATTTTTTCTCTTTATTGTTAGCATTTTGTTTTACTGGTAGGTTTTCTTCCTTCTTGAGTATTTGTGGCACTGATCGTTGTTTTTTGGGTATCAAACCCAATACTTCCTGGAGAATTTCTTGCAAGGCTGGTCATGTGGTAATGAACGCCTGCAGTTTTTGTTTGTCTGAGAAATACACTATTTGTCTTTCATTTCAGAAGGAGAGCTATGCTGGGTAAAGTATTCTTGGCTGGCAATTTTTGTCCTTTAGTATTTTGAATACGTCATCCCATTCTTTTCTGGCTTTTAGGGTTTCTGATGAAAAGTCTGGTGTTAGTCTGGGGCTCCCTTATAGGTACCTTGCTGCTCCTCTCTTGCAGTTTTTAAGATTCTCTGTCTTTGAGTTTTGGCATTTTGATTATAACATGTCTTGGAGAGGACCTTTTTGAGTTGAATATGTCTGGGGATCTTTGGGCCTCCTGAATCTGAAGATACGTGACTTTCCCTATACCTGGGAAGTTTTCTGCTATTACTTCATTGAATATGTTTTCAATGCCATTTCCTTTTTCCTCCCCTTCTGGAATACCCAGGATTCAGATATTTGAGTGCTTAAGGTTGTCTGTTATCTATCTTAGACTTTCTTCAATTTTTAAAATTTTTTTCTTTTTTTCTGGTCTGCCTGTGTTAATTCAAACAGCCTGTCTTCAAGGTTAGAAATTCTCTCTTCTGCTTGTTCTAGCCAGCTGGTTAGACTCTCTGTTGTTTATTTTATTTTCATTAAGCCCTTCAGCCCCACAAGCTCTGCTACATTCTTTTTCATGGCATTGAATTCTTTGTACATTTCTTCTTTTAGATCCTGTATACTTTTTCTCATTCCACTGTGTTGCCAAACTGAGATTTCTTGTATCTCATTTAGTTTCCTTAGAATTGTTGCTCTAAATTCCTTGTCAGTCACTTCAAGGAATTCCTGTTCTATAGGCTCCAGAGCTTGAGAGTTATTATTTTCCTTTGGTGGTGAGGTACTTCCTTGGTTTTTCATATTTCTGGTATCTTTCCTTTGGTGTTTAATCATTGTGGCAGGGGGTATCATGGTCCACTCATTCCACCATGATGTCTGGCCTGGATACTGAAGGGACTGCCAATTCTGGGCAGTGGGAACTAGCCTGGGCTGGTGGCCCTGTGGCACCTGCCTGTTCTGGCGCAGCTGCCTCAGGGCGTGTGGGCCTGGCCACTCTCTGGCCTCTCTGCACGGCAAGGACTGGCCTGGGTCAGGGGCCCCATGGCACCTGCCTTTTCCAGTACAGCTGACTTGGGGTGTGTGGGCCTGGTGGCTCTCAGGCCTCTCTGGGCAGCAGGCACTGGCCTGGGCTGGGGGTCCTGTGGTGCCTGCCTTTTCTGGTGCAGCTGACTCGGGACATGTGGGCCTGGTGGCTGTCAGGCCTCTCTAAGTGGTTGGGACTGACCTGGGCTGCAGGTCCCACAGTGTCTGCCTTTTCCCCATATCATTCACTTTTAATTGAGGTTCAAACATTAATAAAACTTTCAATAAACTCGTTAAAATTTACATGACAGTGGGAAAAAAGGGAAGAAGTGAGAGAGTGCTCTTGTCCTTATCTTTCATATCAAGCTCATATACACCACCTAAAATTAAAGCACAGCACGAAAAATATAATGCTTCAGCCTCTTGATGGAGGGGAAGAATGGAGGGGGTTTGGGAAGTGATAGGTCAGGTAAAGGGCATAAAGAAATATCACGATTTGTAAGAATGAATATGCTAACAATAAATTTAATAATGTAATAAATAAATAAATAATCATAAAGGGTCTTTTAGGAAGTAATGTCTTGTGAAGAATAAACATTCATGTGAAGTTCAACAATGTCTTTAGTGCAAGTTTTCTTCTACTACATTCAGGTAAATTTAAATTTGTTTTAACATAAAAATTAGTATCTACGTATAATTCCATGTTGATAAAATATGTATTTCTTTCTTCATATTCATCTATCTAGTTTCCCTTCTAGTTATATTCATGTACAGCAAAATATATAAAATTATGTTCACTTAAGGTTAGCAATAACTTTTGCATACCAGAATTGGCAATGATATTTTTAAACTTTCATTTTTGTACTTTTTTACAATGTTTACTATAAAAAAATTTATAGTTTTTACTTTCATAAATATTACTTTTTATAACAAGCATGCATTACTTTTACAAATGCAAATTATAATTTTTCTTAAAACAGCAAACAAAACAGTACCAGACTATAAACAAATATATTTTTATTGACAATGGACAATTGTGGTGGAAATAGATGATTGTTATTCTCCTTTCCATACTTTCTGTATCTCGTGCTTTTAAAAACAAAAGTGAAATATTTATAAAACAAATATTTAATCTTTCTTTAAAAAGCTGACATAACAGAAAACAAGTTAGCCTGTGAAAGAAGGCTTAATAGATAAAAATGACCATTTTCCAAATAGTTGCTAATAGATAAAAATGACCATTTTCCAAATAGATCACAATAATTTAAGTGAAATTAAAATACTACTTTATAGCATACTGTAACAGCTGGAGGTAAAAAAGTAATAGCTAGGCCAATAAAAAGTCATAAAAATGGGAAAAGCTACTTCCGTGTGGTACCTGGAATCACTGTTAGAGAGGCCTCCATACTTTTACGTCTGTGGGCTACAGTGGCAGCAGCACAACGATAATTCCCAGCATCCCTTTGGCCAACATCATAGATCTGCAATACTCCTGTTGGTAGAGCAGTTATCCTATTATGGGAAGAAAGGTATGTTTTATTTAGAATATTCTATGACAGAAATTAATACACTCAACCTTTTTACAGTGCTAGAAGCAGTATTTTAAAGATCTTTTAAAATGTTAGCTTAATTCTATTATTTTCAATTGGTTCACTACAGCTCTCTAAAACAAATAATTCTGCATGATATTGTTTGTGAAATCTATCAGTCTAATTTTACACAGTCTCATTTGACATTCTAGCTTAGATTTAGCTAGCCCAGAGCTTAGTATGATATTTTTCAAATTCCTGTTTTTTACCTATTAATAATCTATGTATTCTCCAAGATAAATCTGGATATATCTGGATATGTTTTTGCTTTTGTTTTTAATAAGCACTTCCATCTTAGTGTTCTACCATTTTAAACAAATTGTCTTTGCCTACTTAGGAGCAGGGCAGTAATCAAACTTTTTGGAGTTATTATCAAGTTCTTGATCCATAAACCCCAACCACCCTCAGAGCATTACGTATGTGCATGTGTGTGTGTGCAAGCATGTGCATATGTAATGAAGATGGAACTGGGAAGTAGAAGGTAGAGAGAGGTAGGAGTGGGTAGCTACCAGTGTATGGGAAACCCTTACACAGCACTGCTCTTCCCAGCAGTAAAGGCATAATTTAGTCTCCAAAAACCTTGGGCTGCAATCCAGATACTCAGATGGTCCTAAGGTTGGAACAGACGGCTGAGGAGAGAAACAAAGGAACAGGATAATCTAATTGATTTCTGATCTGAACCAGGAACCATGTCCCCTGTGCCACAGTCTGATGATCTGATTCTGTGCCTAAGTTTGAAATGTATTTAGAAATCAATTATTGCCACCCTATATGAAAGTGAGCTCCAAAATGGTCTTTCTTCCTACAGAGTCTCATACAAAGTCTTCATTACGCCTGTATCACCTTCAAGACAAAAGCTACATTTACCTATCCATAGTTATAGGTAGAGTTGTCCGATTGAATTCCCACGTTATGACTGCAGGAGGGTTTGATGAAATCTTGCATGCAAATCTAGCAACTCCACCTTCATGGACCTCCATGGAAATTGGCTGAATTTCAAAAGCAGAAAGAGCTAGAAGATAAAGTTTGACAAATTCAGAATGAGTACATGACAACTACACTTAGAAATAATACTATGCTGAGTATTATTTATTAGACTTGAACTCCTGCTCAGACATAAGACCAACCTAACTTAAGTAGTACAAAGAACTTAGTAGTGAATAATTGTGGAAAAACCACTGGGCAGTTGCTCAACATAAGGAGTCTGGACTTTCCCAGAATTAAATTCTAAACAGGCTCTCAAGAAACTTACCATCTATTTGGAGAAAAAAAGTGAACATAACTGAAACAAAAATAAACAGTGAGGGTATGTATTTATTACCAACTGTGTGGCAAAAATTTCAACTACTATATATATCAGAGGAGAAGAAAATAAATAAAGACAAACTGGTCAGGTAAAAACCATTTACAGGAACTGGTTTTGAATGGGCTTTTGAAGAATACACTAGGTTAAGATGGAAGGGGAAAAACAGAACATTCCCGGCAAAAAAAAGTAAGATGAAGACAAGCACAGAGGTAAGAAAAGTGTAGCTAGTGTTCACAGGATTGCAAGGAACATCCAGACTACTGTGGAGTATTTCAAAGTAAGGGCTCAGGGGAAAGCAGAAGGAGAGTAGAGATCAAGTGAATTTGTACCATAGTACAGATTAAGGCATTCCTGAAGATTTTTGAGCAAAGGAGTGTCATGATAACAGTAGTGTCTGGGAAAAATTAATGGAGCAGTGTTACACAGGATGGATTGAAGAAAGTCTCTTGGTCAAAAGTCCAGGAATGACAGAACTGGGTGGTGGCAGTGAGAATGGAGAGATTCCAGAGATGTTTTAAAGAAAACAAAGACTTGGTTCTTACTAGACACAGATATGTCACTCTGTGCTTGGAATCAGATAAAGGTGGTATTGATGGAACAGAATGAGACAGGAGAGAGAAAGAGAACAAATGGTATGTCTCATGAGTAAAAGGTAGAGAAATTCAAGAAGTATTTTTAGGCTCATGTATTTCCAAAGCCAATATAAATCTTGAAGTGTTGATATCTCCTAGAGATAACTCTTCTTTACCATTCTAGGCAGGCCTCCAGGAAGTGGTCATCAATGTCCATGGTTTTGCATTTTGAAGGAGCCCAGACTCCAGGAAATACTGTGGTTTCCCTTCCCTCTACTAAATCTTCCAAGATACAAAGAAAGGACCCCAGTTATATTTGTAGGCTTATTCTCCCCTCCCCAGACTCCTCTTCAAAAATAATATAACAAAAACTTCTGCTGCTTTGAGAATAGTAATGCTCAAACTGCTGTTATCAGTGGATTCTCAAAGTCATAACCATTTTTATAACTGTCATTTATTTGCCTCTTTCAATCTTTTCACTTGAGTGTACAGTCTTTTCCAGAAGTGATGGGTGATACCGTAAGAGACTGAATGCAGAAGCAGATATGTGTGAGAATTCAGCTGCAAACTAAAGAGATTTGCACAAATGTAGAAACAATACCACTTCTCTCACTAATTTTCTTTCCTTTGGAAAATAGTTATATTAATGTGTCAATATTAATATGTAATGGATCAATGTTTTCATTTAAAAATGAATTGAATTTCAAAAAACTTCTTGGTTTTATTTTCTAATACTAAATAGATATAGATATAAGCTTCATAAATAAAAGTTCTTTGGTATCCTCAACAAGTTTTAAGAGTATAAAAAGTTAGACTAAAGAGTTTGAGAATCACTATTCAAGAACATTAAACAATAAAAATGAATAGAATTTTTCTTTTTAATTGCTTCTCTAATTGCTTCCTAGGATGTCTGCCTTCTAACATTTTAATTCTGGAGCAAACCTATGGCCCCCCTACTCTGCTGTTCATCTACTGAAGAATTAGGAAAAAGATGATTATATTCACCTTCAAAATATCAGCTTCACATTCAGAACAACCTGATTTCTCAATAAAAATGTAAGCTTGTCTTTTTATATTTAACTAAAGTTACACTGAATACAGTCATTTTTTCAGGAATCAGGACCTAAATTTCCATAAGTTTGATGCCTGCTTTTTAAAGTATCAAGCGCGCTTATGGATCCCATGTTTACCTTTTCCAGGTGTGCGAGGGTGAGTTCGAAGTGTCACCAATAAACTAGTCTATATTCAATTTGCAGACTTCAAATGGTGATTTTATCTTATTCTTTCCCAGCCTTTACCTCTCAAGACTGAAATATCTAAATTCGTTTAACTTTTCCTCATAAAGCAGAAGCTCCTCCAGGCCTGTCTATTTGAATGATTTCTTCTTCCATTACCCCACAATGAATCAGGCACCCAAATCCATGTTTCAACTCACACATCTCTCTCTCACATCTGACTTCTCACCATCCCTGATCATCCTCTGTTTGATTCAGGCCTTTATCATATCCTGCCCAGAAATCTTTCAGGAGCCTCTTAGCTGATGTCTCCCCTGCCAGCGGGGTTATCCTCCAGAGTGATCATCATGAAATACATCTCCAGCTTAGATTACCAACTTCAGAGCTTCCTACTCGTGACTCTAACTGCCTACTGGACATCTCCATTTCAAACTAATCACGTCCAAAATGAAATCATCTTCTTTC
Organism: Cynocephalus volans; assembly: GCF_027409185.1. NCBI lineage: Eukaryota > Metazoa > Chordata > Mammalia > Dermoptera > Cynocephalidae > Cynocephalus > Cynocephalus volans. The sequence goes on along the minus strand of NC_084462.1, from coordinate 83,216,265 downwards.
TCCCAAGCCTGTACCTCAAATTTAGTTTTATCACACTATCCAGTTACTCACCTGAGCTAGAGACTACTGACTCCTTCTGCATTCTCTTCATTCAATCACCTGTTCCCACTGACTAACTCCTACATATGTCAAATCCATTCCCTTGTGTCCCTGTCCCAACATCTCTCACCTAGCCCACTAACAGCCTCTCACTTGTTTCTTTGCTTTCATTGTCTCTCTACTTCCCTCAAAACCATGCTCCAGACACATACCAGTGGGTATTTAAACTATTATTATGAATATTCAGGAGATACAAATTACCAGAAATTACTTTTGCATCCCTTGTCCCCACCCAGTTATCCCCCAGCCTCCCTTCCCCTTCCTCCTCTATACCCCACTCCACTTTGTAGCTCTAGGAATGTTCCCTCTCTCTGTAAGACTACTGCACTACTGTGATCTTTCTTTCCATCCTTCCTTTCTCTCTTAGCGCCCACATATGAGTGAGCACACGTGGTATTTATCCCTCTGTGCTCTGCTTATTTCACTCAACATAAGTTTCTCCAGGTTCATCCATGTTGTTGCAAATGGGAGTATTTCATTCTTTTTTATGGCGGAGTAGTATTCCATGGTATATATACCACAGTTTCCTTATACAAACATACCAGTGTTTAATATGGCTGTACTTGACTCACAAGCAGCCTTCATTTATTATTTCAAAGGCTTCTATCGGTCGACCCACTACTTGTAAAACAAGAAAAGAACAATCTAACAAAAAATGTGATTCCAATGGTAAATGCTGTCAAAAAGCATTGTGTCTTATCAACCCTCCTTCTAAATCTTTAAACTGCTTAGCCTAATTACTAGAAAAACTGAATGCATATATCATAGATACAGCAAAAGGAACAAATATCTTTCTTTATGACAAATAAAAAAATTTAACTGGATATATATAATATTTGACTGGATACAGTCTCAACAAACAAATTTGCTGGCTACCTTTTGCAAAAAAAACCCAAAATAAAATAGATAAATAAATTTTTAAAAGGTAGTGTGTAACCGATTACTCCAAAACTAAACTGTTTATATGGTAAGCATGCAATAGTATTAAACAGTCCATCTTAAATACTTTATATAAAAACACTATCTCTTCTATTAGAGATATAGAGTATAACTATGACACAAAGGAGTTGATTTCCATGAATCACATATAAATATCAATCCACTGTCTTTACAATCACACCACTATAAATCATAAAAATCTTTATTAAACAATGAGCCAGATTGTCTTCCCAATGTATAAAAGAATATTAATCACACTTATTTTAGGAAACTTTAGACTAAAGTAATCTCTTCTAAATTCATTAATTCATTCAACAAATATTTATTCAGTGCCTAGTACATTCTAATTGCCAAAGATCCAATGATGAACAAAACTAATGGAGGCTCTACTCCCAAGGGATCTCTAATGGTGAAAGAAGACATTTAACTAAACTACTATGCAAATATATAATATCAAACTCTGACAAATGCTATGAAGGAAAAGTAGAGAGTATTATGAAAGCATGTAACAGAGGATTCAAGCAATTCAGTAATGACAGAAATAAAACAGCTTAACATACATTTTATTACCAGGTTACTACGTTAGGTACATTACATATTCTATCTTAATTAATTCTCACAACTATTATTATCCTAATTTTCAGTTAAGGAAACTGAGGCACAGGGAGACTAAGCAACTTGCTCAGGGCTTTGCAGCTAGTAAGTGGTGACTCTGGGATCTAAATCCAGGCAATCAATTTCTAGAAAACCTATGTGAATTCTCTCGCAAGTAAAAGTTTGAGATCCCCAAAACTTTTGTGGAAGACAAAAATAACAGGTTCTACTTCTAGATAATTCTGCTCTCCAGTAGAAGCTGAAATGCATTGGCTTTATAACCAGATAAGAATGTGTGTTAAATTTTTGAATTTCTAAAACAGAACAACATCTTTAAATTTTCTGCTTATAGGATTTAGAAGCTATGGCTCTCATCTCACACAAGAGTATGTCTACTTCTAGGAACCTGTTAAAGATAGGAAAATATGCAAATTGAATTAAACTACCTCAGTCTAAAATTTAGGAGTCAAATTTTTAAAAAAAAAAACAAATCTATTTTTTAAAAACAGTACCTAATGGGAAACTTTTTCCTTTATTGTTATTCTCCTAGTTCTAAGCCCACATACATATCGATAATCAAAAAGTCAAGTACAGAGAGAGAGAGAGAAAGAGAAAGAGAAAGAGAGAGAAAGAGAGAGAGAGAGAGAGAGACCGTGCGCATGAGGGTAAGCGTTGTGGTAGAGACACCAGTCTGAAGAGAGATCTGCTGTGTGTGTGAATGAACGACAGCAGAGATAACGGGAGTGCAAGGGAGGGCACATACAAAAGACACTGTATAAAGAACAACCTGATTTGGCCAAGAGGTGCTCAAGGGAGGGAGAGGGAAGGACCCATATGCTTCTGAGGTGTCTGGCCCGTATACCTGGAAGGCTGGGGAAACTACGATGCCAGAGAGAACATAGGAAGAAAGAGCAGATGGGCTGGTGAATAACCTTCACAGACTCTCATTTGATCAGAATGAGAAAAAAATGAACATGTTAAGTAAGACTAGGAAAGTAAAATTAGGCAAGGGATTAATAACATAAACAACTTCAAATATCTATTCTTGATTTTTTAACTCATGGCTCAGATGTTAGGCTGTCATTAGGATTTACAGAAAGACATCCTTGAGTTTTTATAACAGCGGGCTATAAAAATAGCATTGTATAACATGTAAGATTAGAAGAGAAAAGCATTTCTTACTTCCAAGGCTCTGCTAGAATAAGCTTGGGAAGAAAAGTGTTTACTGTCTTTCCAATTTTAATTTATTCTCATTTCTTGATGACAGAAGTAAAGGCACTAGAAAACTGAGGTAAAGAATAATTTAAAAAAAAAAAAAAAAGACTAAACATCATCTTGGCCTAAGCTGCTTTAAAGAAAACCAGGAATAAAATCCAGTAAACACAGGGCATAATTTAGGTGTATATAGAGGCAGTACAGCAGCCTAGACTTGTGGGTAAGAGTGCAGGTGCAGATCTTAAAATCCTTAGATCAGGCTTAGAATCATAGCTTTGCACTCAAGAGCCTCTTCAGAAGTTACCAACCTTAAGACTCAGTATCCCTTGGAAAAATGTGTATAACAATACTTTCTAAGCACTTATATTGTAAGAATAACAATATATAACACTTAAAACACTTATATTGTAAGAGTAACACTGAATTACATACACATGTACATATATACACACAAAGCATGAAAGTGCAAGTACACATTCAGGCACTGCATGGCACCTAGTAAACTCCTAGTAGTGGTGCAGGTGGTGATAATCTTAATAGGATGTCTTGCCATGAACATACCATACGGAATGATGACTCAAAAAACATCAAACAAAGGATGCCAATGACCCTTATGCAATAAAAATAAACTTTAAAGCCTGAACAAAAGCAGAGAGGTATTCTAAGATTCAAATTTTTTCTATTTTTTTCTACTAAGCCAAACTTATGTAGTTTTTACACAAAAGTACATCAAATTGCAGAGAAACAGAAATAATTTCCCCATTTTGAAGGTGCATAGATAAACTATTTGGAGAAAATGAAATCCATTACTTCAAAGATGAAATAATGGGAAATGGATTACAAGGAGATAGAGAGTTAAGTTCAGCTCTCTAGAGGTAGGGTTATGTACAGTGATTTTTCTTTTCTTTTTTTACTTTACCATTTTTCTACAAAAATAATTAAGAAAATTTAGTGATTTTTAAAAAAATTATATATGCTTCTGTGGGGCATGAATTAAAAGGAGAGTTTGTTTGCATAATTTTTCTACTGCTACTCCACTGTCTGATAAAATCCCTTGTCCTTAATTTTTATCTGCCTTTTTAGTTCTCTTAACTTCTTTGGGTACACATTATCTATGGTATATGGATACTTGATTCTCTCCCTAACCAGTGCCCTAAACCTGAAAATTACAAGAAAAAGAACTGAATTAAAACCACTTTCAATTAAAAAAGAAATGATATAAAATTCAGTATCAAAACTTAGAAACTTTAGAAAAGAATGCGAAGATGAAATATATCATGACAGTCGTAAACTTTGTTTCTCAACAAGTATTTGTTTTTCTATTTTGATTTTAAGTGGGGCATTAAGGTAAGTGAATATACCATTCACAATGAATGTTAAAATTCCCTGAAACTTTAGTTCGCAAATCATTTTCATCATGATCAAAAAATTCTGCACTTCTTTAAGTGGCAGAACACCTCACATCTTTATGAAAATCTCAGCTTACTTCCTAATGTGGACTTTGTTTCTGCCAGTTAGGTATGATTTTACAAGCCTACAGCCTCCTTGTGAAACCTGACCTCTTTCTTCCCTCCACAGTCAGCACTAACATAAACCAAGAGCCCCATAAGAAGCCATTAAAGCAGTGCTGTTAAGAGGCCAGAGCTCTATAAAATAGGCAAAAAACAAGGTCTCAAGAAACATGCGCTGTCCTCAAAAACAACCTTGCAAACACAATAAATGTAAGTGCCTATTTTATTTGCGACTTCCTCTTCTTCACCTGTCTACTTAATCATTTGCTTCTATGATTTATAGTCAGAAAAAAACCAGATCAAAGATGCTAAGATGAAAATGTTCTCCCAAGTTTTATTTGATCAGAAAGCAACATACATATATGATTCTACATTAGAAATATATAATTAATTAAACCAATAAGCCATTTAGTTTGCACATTAATTTAATATATATTAAAATAATACACCAGTCATGCTTTTAACAGGTTGCAATGAATAAAATACTGAATACATGTTGATTTTAAAACCAACTAAAAATTATGGATACATGGTCTGAAATGACATGCCATCTAATAATTTAAAATAAGTTGACAGACTATTCCCTAATGTAAGAAAAACATTACTTTCTTTTTAGAATTGCATATAAAATATTCTTTTACTGAGCAGAAAATACTGAAGTAAGTCAGGGTCTTGATGCAGGGTTTAAGTCGGTGGTCTTAATGCTGCAGTTCAGCCAGGAGACCTCAAGGCCTAAGATGGTAAAGGACTGAACAGTTGCTACTGCCACACCCCCTCCTTGGGGAATCCTAAATGGCAGGGGAACGTGGCCAGCAGTCACATTCTAGCGCCTCTGTGCTGTTTTCACCGTCTCTAAGTCACCATTCAGTAGCTTTGGGGAAACCAATATAAGTAGCTCATCAAGAACACAGGGAGATTTCTAACTCCGACTCTTAAATGTCCACAACATCAGAGTTCATCACTGAGTTATATATACATTAACTTAAAGTTTATTTCCATGACACTAGTCTTTCAAACCAACCATGCATTTGTCTACTTCAGGCTTTACTAATCAAAACATAGTTGTAACTTTATGCCCCATCAAGTCTCATTCACTTTGAGTCTTCAAACTTGAAGACTGACATGCAACTGAACACGAAGTAAAACTGAAAGATCTTATCCCATCATTTAATCAAAGCATCAAGGTATCAGTAGGTAAAAACCAACCGAGGAACATGTTTCAAGCAGAAGCTGAAAACTTACGTTCTTAAGATTATGCAAGAAGCTATTCATACTTTTTCCTAAAACAAATTTCATCAGCTTAAAAAAATAATCTAACAACGAGACAGATATTATCACTATGTCTTAGATGTCAGCTCCTTTGCACAGCTGTATTAAGTACATTTGTCCCTTGGTGTCCGCAGGAGATTGATTCCAGGACCTCCTGTGGATACCAAAATCCATGGATGCTTAAGTCCTTGATATAAAATAGTGTAATAGTTGCATATAATCTATGCACATCTTCCCATATATTTTTAATCATCTCTAGATTACCTATAATACCTAATAAATTGTAAATACTTTGTAAATAGTTGTTATACTCTATTGTTTAGGGAATAATGATGAGGAAAAAAGTCTTTACATGTTCAGTACAGATGCAGTTTTTTTTCCAAATATTTTCAATCTGGGATGGTTGAATCCATGGATGTGGAACCCATGGATACACAGTGCTGACTGTACATAACAGCTATTCTATAAGTGACTTGTAGTGAACATGTTATCCTGCATGAATCTATGGCAACTCTGACAACCAGGTATTATGAGGTGTATGTTTGCTTTTCAAAGGAAACGTTTAGATCAGAATACGTAACCAAGTAAATATGAATAAAATGAAGGCTAGAAACTTTGTAACAAGGTGGGGAACTAGGAACTTTCAGAAATGTGCCCTACACGCAAACTGTCCATAGACTAGATTATTTTCCAGTCTGTTCCTACTGTAGTCATATTAAAACGCACCTTTAATAACACCTGAGAATTCTTTGCTGCTTTGATATTTCATCAGCCTTGCTCTGAAAAATGCCAGATTTGGGACCCTGCCCCCCACCCCATGCTCAATTTATTTGGCTAGAAAGAGTATGACACAAAGCTCTTCAAGCCCCTCCTGACAGGTAGGCTACTTACTGCTGTTCAGCAATTCTCTTATTAACCTCTTATTAATAACTAGCTTTAAGAATTACCTAATCTCCCAATTTATTCATGTCCCCACAGCCACTTTTACCCTAGACCGTAAATTCCTTGAGTTCAGAGAACATGTCTTACTTGTCTGTGTATTGCTAGGAGCCAGAACAGTGCACTGCATACAACAGGCATTCAATAAAGGTTTACTGAATAAACTCAAAGCACCACATCACCACCTCCCTCCTATTCACGATAGAAAACTTAGCGTTTATCCTTCTGAGAATAGTAACAATTTTGGCTATATCACTTACTACTGAATAACCCTGAGCAAATTTCTTAACCTTCCTAAACATGTTTTGTTCTGTAAAGTAGGGTTCTAAAAAGGGTTATTATGGATTACATAAGGTTATGTATGTAAAGTACTTAACATAGTGCCTATAACATTAAAAGCACTCAATATATTTTAGCAATTTCTGTTATCTTACTGTACATAAACATCAATTTTTTTCCTTTCCACATCAAAATCTCTCCTTCTTTACCTAGCTTCTCTTCCTTCACTCCTGGTTCTGAGGAACTGAGGAAGAAGTAACCATTCAAACTTGCACCAAGGTTAACCCTCTCCTGGCACTTTTTTTTTTTTTTTTTTTTAGTGGCTGGCTAGTGTGGGTATCCAAACAGTTGACCTTGGTGTTATCAGCACAATGCTCTCCCTAGTGAGCTGACTGGCCAGCTCTTCTCCGAGCACTCTTAATCCCATCCCTGCCTACCTGCTCTGGGCCCTTACTCTGTGTATTATTCCCATTTTTTTGCATCACTCCCTCATTACCAGTTTCTTTGTCAGTGCCTATAAACATACTCATATCTCCCCTGTCCTAAAAAGTAGCATCTAGAACTCAGGCCAAGCTAACCTCATGTCAATCTCTTTCCTGTCACTTTCGTTCTTCTTGAGTGACACCACCCACCCCATTCCTCAGTTCTGCTGGTAGGGGGTGGGGGTGGGATGGAGAGGAGAGAAGGAGAAGAGCCACAAGTATATTTATATGCAGGATCCAGGAGCCTCCGGGGAATGGATTTTACCTCAAAAAGAAGTAGTGCACATGAGTTTAGGTGGGGTATTATGTCAGAATTTGTGGCTGACTCTCAAATTAGACCAGTCATCAGGACTCTTGAATCATGCTTATATAGAGGAGGAGGAGGAAGATAGGGAGTAAGAGAGGGAAGGAGGGAGATGTGGTAGAGAGATGCATTTGGGGTGTTGGCTGAACAAGATCACTTCTAGTGAGAGAAACAGGGGCAGAGAACGTAGGTATGCCCACCATTTGGGGTTACTGTAGTACAAGTTGGAATGGAGTACAGAAAATATAGGTCTACTCTTTCCCCTCTTCTCACTACTGTATTTGACTATTCTAGAAAATGAAAAACAAAAACAAAAAACAAAACAGTAGAGTTCTTCTCAGCAATCACTGCCATTGTTTCCAGTTCCAAAGAGCCTTCCCAGAGCCACAGTTCGGTGTGCCCCGATCCATCTTCTAACTTCATATCATAGGATTTATGGAGCTAATAGAGATTACTGCTTTAACTACAGCCATTGTAGCCATTTAAAAAATGACCCAGCACAGATCACCTTAATCCTCAATGATACGTTCAAAACTCCACACAAAATAATTTTCAGTGGTAAGCTTACTAAGGCCTGTGCTTAACTGTTAAATAGTAAGCTCTATTTGGTGTTTTTCCCACAACTTCCCACCTTTTGGCACCCCTTCAAATGCATACTCAACAAAAGAACAAGTGTCATAAACTTAGCACCTGTCTCCTAAAATGTCTGAGAAGCCCATGAGCAAGGAATTAACAGTGACTTCAATGGGCCTCAAAGTCATAGTGCTTTATATACCTAATCATTAAGTGTCTACCAAAATTAAATTAACTCACAACTAGTTACGATGCAAATGTGCTTAGTGGGACACTAGTGATAGAAAGAGCCTGTAAGTGACTTAAAATCAGTCCAAATTTTATTAAATATTTTCAGCATCATTATTATTTTGTATTTTTCAGTTCTAGCACACAAGTATGCAACAACATATTCACACGTGTACAAAAACATATGTATCAAAAAGCACCAAAAGGTGCTGAAACTTAGAGACTAAATTAGTCAGCAGACACAATGCCTGTGAAAAAAGGTGAGGACAGTTATATTTTCATCGGTCTAAAGGACCTTGGACAAATTTAGAGCAGGGAACTATTTATCCAGGATCTAGCATGAATATATTAAGTATTCAGTAGATGTAAAGAAGGTTGGGCACAAAATATATGGAAAAAAGAAACGGTAGAAGACTAAAAACATCCAGACCATCCCTGTCCTTATATGTAGAATAAAAAGCTCCATCCCACTGTAATATTTATATGGAAAGGCAAAGGAATTAGAATAACAAAATAATTTTGAGAAAGAAGAACAAATTTCAAGTACTCACATTGTCTGATTTTAAGACTTATGATAATTTCAAGAATTATGATAAAGCTACAGTAATCAGGAATTATAGTATTGGCAAAAGGACAGACATATAGATCAATGAAACAGAAGAGAGAGTGCTGAAATAAATCAGTACAAATATGTCAATTGATTTTTACAAAGTTGCAAAAACAATTCAATATAGAAAGGATAGTCTTTTCAATAAATCATAAGCAATTGAACATTCATATATAAAAAATTAATCTTGACCTTTATACCTTATGCAAAAATTAACTCAAAATAGGTCAAAGATCTAAATGGGAAACATAAAACTATAAAATATTTAGAAGATAAAAATTATTGAACTCTTAGGTTAGGCAAAGAGTTCTTAGATATAACAAAAAAAGCTCAATGCGTAGAAGAAAAAATGATAAATTGGACTTCATCAGAATAAAAAATTTATCTTGAAAAAACCACTGTTAAGAGAATAAAAAGACAAGCCATAGACTGGGAGAAAAAATTTGCAAATCATGTATCTGACAAAAGATCTGTATCCAGAATGTATAAATAACTCTCAAAACTCAATAATTAGAGAACAAATAACCCAATAAAAAGTAGGCAAAGTATTTGAACAGATATTTTACCAAAAAAGATACATGGAGGCAACTAAACACATGAAAAGATATTCCACCTCATTAGTCACAGTCATAGGGAAATGCAAATTAAAACCACAATAAGATATCACTACACACACCTATCAGAATGGCTCAAATAAAAAACACTGACAATACCAAGTGCTGATGAGGACAGGAAGTATCTAGAACTCTCATACATTGTTGGTGGGAATGCAAATTGGTATAGTCACTTTGGAAAATAATTTGGCAGGGGCTGGCCAGTTAACTCAGTTGGTTAGAGTATGATTCTGATAATACCAAGTTCAGGGTTTGATCACTGCTCTGGCCAGCCACCAATTAAAAAAAAAAAAAAAAAAAGAAGAAGGAAAGAAAGAAAAAGAAAGAAAATAATTTGACAGTTTCTTATAAAAGTTAAATATATACTTAACAGATGACCCTGCATTCTCATCTCTAAATATTTAATAAGAATAAAAATTTATATCTACACAAAAACCTATATAAGAAAGTTTACAGAATCTTTATTCATAATCACCCCAAACTGGAAACAACCCAAATGTCCTTCAAATGGTAAATTAATAAAATGTGTAAAAGCCATACAATAAAATTTTACTCAGCAACAAAAAGGAACAAACTGACAAACTACTGATACACCCAACAACACAGATAAATCTCAAACGCATTACTGCATTATGCTGAGAAGTAAGACACGAAAGGCTACGCAATATATCATTCCATTTATATGACATTCTGGAAAATGCAAACTATAGTGGCTGCTAGTACTTAGGGTTGGGGAGGGTGTGACTACATGGAGCAGCATGAGAGGATGTTTTGGGATGATGAAATTATTCTGTATCCTGATTGTGGTGAGGGTTACACAACTCTACACATATGTCAAAACTCACAGAACTGTAGAGTAAAAAAAAGTGATTTTTACTGTACGTAAACTAAAAAATAAATTTCAAAAAAGGCTATTTTCCTTACAAAACAGAAAGGCTTTTGTTTAATTTTCTAACCACTCTTACAGAATAGTTACAAATTAAGCAAGATGACAGCACACACAAATTTTAAAAGCTGACTCATGGAGGCCATCTTCACCTCTTCCGTGAAGTTGGTCCTGATTGTTCCAAGGAGAACTAGTGACCGCTTTCATACTCCCAGGGTCTCAGAATATCCTGCTTGCTTTACCGTTTGATTCATCAGCTCTACCTTCTGCTCCCACCCACATGACTGGTCCTGTATCTTTTCATCTTTATATTTCTGGCACAGAACCACAGATGCAAAAGGCACTCAACAGATACCTGATAAACACACAAAATATGCCCTAGGGTACATATACATTCAGTTCAGTCTCCATCTCCATCTGGAGTATACATGTGTACTATGTTTACCTAGTAATAATCTGAAGGACTATCAGATGCTGAAACTAACTTTAAGTTATCTTTGTAACACTATGCATGAAATGTGTACACAAAAAATATTTACCCTAATAATTATAAATGGATCTATGTTCCTGAGGAATGGAATTCAGAAACCTAGAGCCCTCCTATTCCTGCACCTATTGAAATGGTGGAAAGAAGTCACACCTCTGCCAAAAGGCTAGAAGAGTTGGGAGTCAGCAGGCATTACTGATACACATGTCACGTACGTGCGCGTGCACACACACACCCGAAAAACCATCCCTTCCTGAGCAGCTCAGTCCAACCCTCCCTCTCGATGTTGGCAGCACACTACATGGTTGCAATTCTGGTGCAGACCTCTCACAGGGCGCTGACCAGCATATACTACAGATGCATGTCCGTTCTCGGGCCCCCTGGCATTCTAAGCCCATCTTGGCAAGACTCACAATATTCAACCTGACACAGATTCCATCAGGCCAGGCTTGAAATTATTTAGAACTTGGTCTTATAACTAATTGGTCTGCTCCCAGGAATCTCAAGAGAGAAATGGATTTTCTAGAGTGAATACAGGCTTTTGGAATTCATGTTTGACTAGGACTTCTGAACGTCTGAGTGCTCCTTCAGGATTAAACTGCACTACTGAGTGCTATAATAAAGGTGCACTGTTTTGCATGTGTATCTGTGCCACACTGATATTTCTACTCTCCTAAAGCAGAGGGGAAAAGAGTTATAGTGAATAAAGATTTACAATGCTGAGGTCACAACAACTTCTCCTAACATCCTCATCTGCAGCTGAGGTACAGTTCTCTTCAGCTACCCCTTAGCCTATGTTCTGCTGGATTAATGGTGGTCCACCCTAAAGAGATCAGCAGTAACTAGAGAATGACAGGCAATTAGAATGGCTTCTCAGAACCAGATCATAAAGAATACCAGAAGTAGATGCAGAAATGTGATGCTGTGAAAGGCAGAATCTTTCTTGACTGGAGTTTAAAGAAGAGATTAGGAACAAGAAAAATCACATAACTAAGCAAAATAAATAGCAAGCTGTCAATAAGAAACATCCAGGGAAATAAGTTTCTTTTAATCACTAAACTGTCATAAAATTACCACAAATTTTCCTTGTCTTCCTCCCTAGAGCTGATAAAATGAAAATAAACCACTATTCACTTTGCCTTACATCTTCCCCAACTGCTTCTTAATCTTGAGGGTAAATTTTTAAAAAATAATCAGTCTCCATATGGTACTCTCATAATCTCGACAGAAAATCCTGTTAGTTTGGGAGTAAAAACTGATCTTACTTTGAAAGACATTCCCAGCTGGGATTTTCCTCTTCTCAAATTATCTGACTTCCCAGCAACAGTGTGTGGTCACAGAAGTGTATGAGACATGCTAATACGTTTATCAAGTGATTATTCTTGGCCCCTCTGCCGGCAAAAACAAGCAGGAAACGGTACAGAAAAAACATGCATAGTAAGCCACATTAACCAGCTTCAAAGCTGTTCAACTTGTGTGGCTACTATGAATTCAAGGGGAAAAGAAAAAGTGCCTTGCTTTGTCTTTACCAAGACCACTTCCCCTTCAGCCGTTTGCCAAGTGATTGCCTTATATTGCCTAATCCAAGAGATGCCTTTCTTATGCCTTGTTGTCATTCCATAAAGAATTAGTTCTGCTTAATAGCTCAACTGTGCAGGAAGAACATTCCATGCAGTTTTGCACTGTGCATCCATCACAGAAACAGGATCAAGAAAGTATTAAGAAGAGTGAGGTTTTTGTAACAAAATTCATGTCACTTAGCAACTTCATCTGTGTAGAAATTTGTAATGAGAAAAATCACAAAGTCCATCAAAATCACAACAGAAATATTTCTACCAGGATTACTTTTGCTTTTACAAATGATTAGCACAAGGACATTTAAGACCAATTCAGGAGCTGCAGTATATTAAGTTATTTGTTGATAAACTTTACAGCATTGCTCTCCATTGTTATTTTACACATATAATACTGCTTTCTCAGATTATAAAAGGCCTGGTTTTCCTTCTTCTTCCATATAATAACCAGACACTCAGTGGATATTTAGCAAATGCCTGTTATGTAATATAATTCATTAAAGTCTACACAAGTTATAATTTATTATATCAATTAAATAGCCTACGTATGACATTCAACTCATAAACTGAGAATCAATCACTATAAAATGTCTGAGTATCTCTTTCATCTTCTAATAGTTGTTAAAGACGAAGCCAACTTAATTAATAACAGAAAAAAATATCAGATGACCTGTTAAAATAAATTCATAAAGTAGACACTGACTTCTGAACTACTTGCCCACAACAAAATGAAGTCTTTGAATAATATTGCAGCTCACTTTTCTATTAGGCTTGACCACACAACTCTACAGGGGAGAAGAGGGAATTATCCTACTATGTATCTTATATACATTAACTCATTTTATTTATTTATCTTTTCCATTAACTCATTTTAATAGTCTCAAAACCTTAGCAGGCAAATAATATTACATTCACATATAGTTAGGGAAATATATTCCAAGGGGTTCAGCCACTTGCTCAGGGTCATAGAAATTAGTAAATATAGAAGCCAGGAGCCAAAATGGTGCTTTTATAAAACCTACCCTCAGGCTACAACCCTACAGACTAAATATCCGCACAAGGAGCCCACCATAGATAGCACTTTATAGCAGTAAGGCTAATCTAGCCTTCCTTGTGAGCCTACTCTTCCAGTAGGAAACATACATTCATGCACTAAGGACAGATAGCTTCCTTTCCTCCAATTTTCTTTCCTTTAAACTTTTCTAGAAGCAACAGCAAAAATACGTTTCCTCAACCTTCCACATAACTGAATACTACATCACTCCCAGAGTCAGTAGTGAGGGCTTCAGGGTCTTCCGTCAATAATTATTTCTTCCTCCTTCTACCTATTTTTGACTAACATCAATTTAATTATACAGTCTGAGTATCCCTTATTCGAAATGCCTGGGACCAGAAGCGTTTCAGGTTTTGGATTTTTTCAGATTTTGGAATATTTGCAGAATATGTTCTGGTTGAGCATCCCTAATCTGAAAATCTGAAATCCAAAATACTCCAATGAGCATTCATTTCCTTTGAGCATCATGTCAGCACTCAAGAAGTTTCAAATTTTGGAGCATTTTGGATTTCAGATTTTTGAATCAAGGATACTTAAACCTGTACAATTATTTATCTAACACTCCACTTTACTCTTCAACATGGACTCTCTTGTAAAGCCTAAGTAAATCTACTTGCCATTCTTTAAAAAACACTCCAAATCAAAAAATATTACACTGTTAAGTCCCTCCATAAAAGTACAATCATGCTGCAACAGCTCCCAGCCATCAACACATGACGGAGAGTCAGGGAAGGCTTAGTGGAGGAGGCGACATGTGTGGTTAAGGGTTGAAGGACTAGTAGTAGCAAGGGTTTATCAAGAGTGTCCCAGGCAGAGGGTAGAGCACGGGTAAAAGCACAGACCAGTGAGAGTGCATGGCACATTCTGAGATGCAAAATTCAATATGGTGGGAATTTGAGGTGTAAACAAAAGTCAGAGGGTGAAGCAGGGTGAAGACATGCAGAGATGAGGTGGTAAAGGAAGCAACTGCAGGGAAGAGATGATAAAGAGCCTTGCCTATTTATGTTCTAATGCTTTGTTACTCTATGTGTGGTCCTTGGACCAGTCTCAGAACTTGTTTGAAATGCAGAATATCAGGCCCCACCCTAGACTTACCAAATACCAACCAGCATTTTTTAAAATGCCCAGGTGACTTGTACATGCTTTAAAATTTGAGAAGCACTACTCTAAGCATTGGGGTTATATTCCGAATGATATGAGGAACATTTAAGGTGATCTCGAACACTAAGGATGCACCTCATATAGAAAAAAGCATGTCTAAACCATATACAACTGGTTATTTAAATAAAATTTATGCAATCAAGTTCCCTAAAGAGTTTCATCAACTCAAAGCTGTTGCATAAAGGGCTACTCATATGACTTCTATGCCTGTCAAAGGCCTTTGAATTACTTGGGTAGAGTAGAAATAAGCTGAATTTGCTGCTCACAGACCATTTATTAAATGAGGAAAGCAAACATCATCTAGAAATTTTTGCTAAATTATATGCAACCTTTAGCTCAGAAGAATAAAAGTACAGGATTCTGGATCACAGCCATATAGAAATCCTCCATAATGCAATTAATAAGCCAAATCAAAACAATGCATAGTTTATCAGCGTAGGGTAAAAGAAACTTGCAGCTCATATTTCATCTGCTGTCGACTGCCACATTCATTCACGCAGAGGAAGGTTAACTGACAGAATGCTTTCTAATGCCTGTTACTGGCCATGGACAGAGCCAAACAACCTGACTTTTTCTTTGATGGCTTATAGTGAACGTCATAGAAAAGATTTTGTATTTAAACATCCCTCCCCGACCCCCTGTAAAAGATAACAAAACTGACTTTCTTAATAACAGCAAAAAAGTAATTATGATATGTTTGGACACGTAATGCACCTTTTATAGTGAACCCAAAAGTATGATCCAAATTCAGTCCTTGGGGCCGAGCCTGTGGCGCACTCGGGAGGGTGCGGCGCTGGGAGCGCGGCAACGCTCCCAGCGGCCGCGGGTTCGGATCCTATATAGGAATGGCGGGTGCACTCACTGGCTGAGTGCCGGTCACAAAAAAGAAAAAAAAAAAAATCCAAATTCAGTCCTTGTAGCCAACTGACCTAATGGTGACATCCCAAAGAAATCATGACTTTGATATAAATAAAATTACATTCAGAACCAATTGTAAAGCTGGATCCCCACATGGCTTAATAGAGACTCTGAATTTCTTTTAAAGAAATGATCACCAGTGGTATCTAGTCATTTGAAAGATTTTTGGAAATACATCAATACTCAGAGACCACTGAGGCAGAGCTTTTCAGCTCCTTCTATTCCATAATGGGTATTCCTTTAGAGGGCTGGGAAGTCTCATTTCCTACAACCACACATTTGCTGATGGACAGGCTCTATATACATGCCTAAGGAAGGGTGGATAGAGTAAGCTGGTAAAGGTAACGGAGACAAAAGGATTCGTGAGAAAGAGGGGAGGGAAAGAATAGAATTGAAAAATTAAAGGGAAAAACATTACATGAGAAGAAATGAGACAAGTGAAAAGACAAAGAGAAGGAACATACTGGGAATTAATGGTACAAACAGGAGAAACCAAACTGAATGACAAAGGAGCAGCCCAAATGTCCATTAACAAGTGAATGGATAAACAAACTGTAGTATATATCATTCAGTGGAATACTAAACAGCAAAAAATGAACTATGGATATACACACAGCATGGATGAATCTCAAAATATTTATGCTGAATGAACCACACAAACAAAGTAAACATTATATGATTCTATTTACATAACAATCTAGAAAAGTCAAACTAATCCATAGTAACAAAAAGATTAGTAGTGGTTGCCTGGGGACAGGGAGGAGGGATGGATTACAAAAAACACAAAGAGGTTTTTGGGAGTGGGGAGTATGTTCATTATCTTCATTATGGTGAGGGTTCATTGGTACACACATGTCAAATTCACCAAATTGTGCATTTTAAGTATGTACAATTTATTGTACAATCACACTTCAATAAAGTTTTTAAAAACTGAAGGAAAAAAACCTGCATGTGTGGGAATGTACATGTTTGTAAACGCATATTAAAAAGCCCCAGAAGAATACACACAACCATTAATAATGACTACCTCTAAAGGAGCTAAGCACTTAATATTTTGTCTATTGTTTCAGTATTTATGGTAAGCATGTATTACTTCTGTAGTTTCAAAAATAAAAGTTATTATCCTCAAAAGCCTTTAAAAGTTCTAAAAAGCCCTATTCAAAATCACAAATACTTCCACCAGTTTCTTCATCCTCAATATTAAAATAAACACTATTAGTTTTGATATTACTCTACTTAATTACGCTGATTATAGCAATGTTATTCTGTATTTTTCATTATACATGTATAATTTATTAGCTATTACATGAATTAAATAGGTCTATTTTCAAACTACTTATTATTTGTAGCACTTTTTTCCCTCCATGGAAAGGGTTCTTTTTTTTTTTTTTTTTTGTTTGTTTGTTTTGTTTTGTTTTTGTCTTTTTTTTTGTGACCGGTAAGGGGATCGCAACCCTTGGCTTGGTGTCATCCGCACCGCGCTCAGCCAGTGAGCGCTCCGGCCATCCCTATATAGGATCCAAACCCGCAGCGGGAGCACCGCTGCGCACCCAAGCACTGCACTCTTCCGAGTGTGCCATGGGGCCGGCCCTGGAAAGGGTTCTTTTAACCCCAAACCACTAAACTACTCACATTCAGTTTGTGGTTTTTTTCTTATTCTCAAATGCCTAAAAGATGCAGATCTGCAGTTGTCTTTAAAACAGCTATTCCACTGCTGGGTATATACCCAAAGGAATAGAAATCATCATGTCGAAGAGATACCTGCACTCCCATGTTCATTGCAGTGTTATTTACAACAGCCACAAGTTGGAACCAGCCTAAATGCCCATCACTGGATGTGTGGATAAGGAAAATGTGGTATATCTACACAATGGAATATATCTGCTATAAAAGAAATGAAATACTACCATTTGCATCAACATGGATGGACTTAGAGAAAATTACATTAAGTGAAATGAGCCAGGCACAGAAAGAGAAATGCTGCATGTTCTCACTTATTTGAAGGAACTAATAAAAATAAATAAAGGGGAGGGGGGATGGGGAAAAAAAGATAAAAACAATCACAACAATTCCTTGAAGTTGTTAAGACAAGTGAACAGATATGATATTGATGGGGGGAGGGGGAGAGGGAGGGGGGAAAGAGGAATTGGTAAAGGGACATGAAAATCAACCACATTGTCTATTGATAGATTAAAATAAAAAAGAAAGCCTCACTTTCTGAAATTTTAGGCTGTGACTGATTACATTATAATATCACAGAATTCAATGTTTTGTCTAGAATATTACAGGAATAATTACTTACATTTAATTTGTTCTTAAATCTTTCTTCTATCTTTAACTGATATAAAGGTCTTCTCTACCTATAACCTAAAATGTTATACTGTTTAAAATACATTCACTTGATTTCCAGTCAATTTAAATATATAGATTATCTCATCTAATCAAAATTAATCAAAAATGTATTAAACTCTTGAATTTTATATAAGACATGGTGGGAGATAAAAGGTAAAGTGAAACTTTGGACCTGCCCTCAGAGGACTTGCCTCTTTCCCTCCAAAAAGCCTTATGGCAGATATGTCAAAAATAAAATAAGCAAAAAAACAAAAATGAAAACAAAATTCACCATGGGGGCTCAAGAAGAAACAGTGAATTTATGTCCACCAATTATTAGCTGCATGCATTTTTAAGTTACTTAATGTCTCAGTTTCTCAATCTACAAAGGGGCAAAAAATTTCCTATCTCATAGAGTTGTGAGGATTAAATGAAATATCCATTTAGAGGTTTTAATTCTATCCATCCCTTCCTATATACTCTGTAATCTTCTTGCAACTCTTCCTTGTCATCAGGTATCTTAGTTAACAAGTGCATCCTGCACAGCTAGTCTTTCGAGCTTGCCCCTGTCTCAAGTTGCTGTCCTCTTTCCCTCTTACTACTCCACTCCTTCATCCCTCCATTTCCTATTCACCTCTCAACTCCATCGTGGCTATCATTGATGGACCCAATGGCCTCTCCTCGATCCTGGCCGATATGGACTCTGCAGCATCTACCATAGTAGAATCCCCTCTTCTCAGACATCCTCCTCTTCCACTCCCATGTCTCTATTTTCTTTCACTAATTATTCAGCCCACTTTGATGACTCCTCTTCTCATTCCTCAATGTAAGACTGCATCTTCGACCCTCTTATTTTTGTACATTACACTCTTTCTTAGACAACCCCATCAACTTCTGATACCTAACCTATTAATGACTGCTAAATCTGTATGTTTCTAGACTTTAACATTTCTCTTGGAAAATCTCCAATTCTACCAACAATATCACTAAATATCTCTGTCTAGGCATCCCAAAGATACCTCAGGTTTGGTATGATAGGATTAAACTCATTCTGCTCACTCATTCATATTATTTACTACATTCCCCTTCCACATCTTTCTCTCCCTCCCCCGCTAACAGTTTCTTTCTGCTTAAATATTCCCACCTTTCTTTCTGACCTGATTTAATGGCATTGCTATCCAAGAACATAAGCCATAAACCTTCAAGTTATTGTCAAGGGTAGAGATTGCCAAATCTTCACTCCTATACTCTCATATCCTTTCCATCTGTAGTATACTGACTGCAAAAGTGGCTGAAATTCTTCACTCTTCCATATCCATGCTTTTTCCAATTTAACTTTGCAGCTCCTCCCACCTCTTGAATCTGAGCTGACTATGAGACTTGCTTTAGCCAGCAGAGTGGGAGGAAGAGCATGCTAATTCCATGCCAGGGCCTTGGGAAGCCCTATGTGATTCCACTCACTCTCTTGGAACTTACCACAGATACGTGAATAAACTCAAGGTAGCCTGGTGGATGATGAAAGACATGTGGGCCAATATCTCCTATTACCCCAACCAACATCCAGTACCTCCTGCTCCCAGCAGACCTGCCAGCTGATTATAGACACATGAGTGAGCCCAGCTCAGATCAGTCAATCCCAGCTCATGTGAGTAGAACCACCCATCTAATCTATCCACTTGTGGGTAACAATACATGCTTACAGATTTAAGCCACTATGTTTGTTATGCAGTAATAGCTAACTGATACACTTTCTTTTCTGTTCCCATGGCTATTGTCTCAATTCAAAAAAACATTTGCTTGATGAATGCGGATGTAAATAAGAAAAATAACTTAAACAAGTATATGACAGGTGAATGTTACACTCAGTGAAGTTCAGAGAAGGAAGAGATCACATTGAACTAAAATGGTTAAGAGAATGGCAACTAACTCTGGGTACAGGACTTGAACTGGTTCAAATTAAAATAGAGCAATGCAGGCATTCCCAGGCTTCAAATTAACCTCTTCAATCATACAACTGCACTGTAGCCTTTTTTAAATAAAAAGAGTAAGCTCACATAGAATATTTTTTTCTACATTAAGTCTTTGACTCTAAAGGGTTAATGAATCAATCACTAACAACCCACACTATGGTCAAGATGGTGAAATGAAATGCTTGCTCAGAGTTCACTGACCACTAGTCAAAGACAGACAAAGACCCCTGTCTCAAATAATAGCCTTCATCTGTGGAGAGAGGGAAATGTTTTCGGGGCCAGCAAAGGTTTTCCAGCATGCTGCTTTGCCTTTATGTTTCAACCAAACCCACAAATCTCAAGTGGATTTGCTTCCTTTGGGTATTATAACAGCTAACTGAAAAGCAGCTGATCCAATCCCTAATTGTTCATCCAATTTGATCATTAAGACAACCAAAATAGTGGTGCATGATATGGTTATTATAGTTCTGCTACCTCCCAAATTGAATTAACCATGTGGCAATCTGATTGATAACTCAAAGGCCATGGTGAATCAACTTAAAACAATTTGGTGCCAAGCAGAGATATTTTTCAACATATGCCAGGGAAGATGTTATTCCAGATTATTAGCATCTTTTTTTTTAATCATAAGCTTTATGCAAATTCAAGCTCTTTTCAAGATTTGGAAGAAAAATAGTAAAAAGACAGCTAGGATAAAATTAAAAAATAAGCTCTCAGAAAACTCAAGAAAATAAAAAAACATTTACAGTAAAATAAAAATAATTTCAGAAGGCCACTAATAGGACACTTTAGGTCTGACAAAATAAGGAAATGTATTTTAAACTACTCATAAAAATTGTTTATTTAAACTACTTCAAACATACAGAAGAGTAATATAACAAACACTTATATTTCAATCAGCTTCATCAAATATTAACCTTTTGCCATATTTGTTTCAAATTTTTTTAACGAACATTAGATTTGGTTGAAGCCCCTCGTATACCTTTCTCTGATCTGATCTTCCTTCTCTCCCCAGAAGCAACCATTATCCTGAATTTGGTGTTTATAATTACCATGAATATTTATACTATGCCTAAATATATATGTATTTATAAAGTATGTACTGTTCTGCATACTTTCAATCTACATACAAATGGTACCATAACTCTATTCATCCTGTATTTTTATGGGCAACATTTCGCCACTTATTCACATTGATATAACTCTAGTTAATCATTTTAATTAGTTCATTTAATTATACTTAGTATCCCACAATTTACTGTATCTTTTCTTATTGATGGACATGTAAGTTGTTTCAAACTATCTGTTATTACAAAGAATGCTTCAAGAAACATTTTTATATTTGTCTCCTTATGCACATGAACAAGAGTTTTTCTATGATATATGCCTACAAACGAAATTGGAAGGTCAAAGAGTATATACTGAAATATTACATACTGAAATACATATTTTCAATTTTTCCAGATATTGCCAAATGGCTTTCTAAAATAGTTCTACCAACTTAGATTTACATTAGCATTCTTTGCCATCATTTGGAAATATCAGGTGTTTTGATTTTTGTCAACCCAGCGGATATAAAATAGTATCTTCTAAAATTTTTTTCATTTCCCTGATCGTAAGTGAGCTAAGCATAGTTTCATATATTTATTAGCTTTTTAGGTTTTCTCTTCTGAACTGCCTCCTGTTCATATTCTTTGCTCCTAAGATGTTTGCCTCTTTTTTATCAACTTGTAGTTCTTTTTTATCTTGGTTACTAATACTTTGTCATTTGGATTCATTTCATGTATCTTATTCCAGTTTGTAACTTGTAATTTATTCCTGTCTTTTTGAAATTCAGAAGTTTAAAATTTTTTTTTAATTTAAGAGAATTTTTAAGTTTTTTTCTTCATGGTTTAGGCTTTTTGTAAACTGTTTAAAAAATCCTTCCGCATCCAGAAGTAGAACCAGGTCTAAAACTTCAGGCCACTTAACCTTCTATACTTCTGTTCTGTTTTCGTTCCCATAGATGTTTCTCTTGTTTTCAAGCTAAGATATGTATGTCTTTTTAGTTTTCTATTTTTATATTTTATATATCATTGCTATCTATTTGAAGCAAAGTGAACATACTAAAGTGAACTTACTGTACCATCTTGAGAAGTCATCCATTTTTTTTTAAATGGAGAAAAAGCTTTAGTTAAGGTTAGATTTCTAAATGAAGACTATTTCCCCTCCCTTTGCATTGAATAAGTTCTAAAATACTGTTAATTATCTCAGGTGTCATGGTCTAGTCCAGATTGTGACTACTCAAATCTCTTAAACATTTACACTTAAAAAATAAAAATACACAAAATATCTATGAGATAAAACATTGTTTTCTACCTAAAAATGCTATTTTTGCATCAAAATTGAGCAGCTTCTTAACTATATTACATCTTTTGATGTCACTAAAGTTAAAATTTGAAAACAATCTTTAAAAATCTGTGTTTAAAGAAGTCAAAGTCCATTTAGAGAGTTCGTTAACTTCTTAGGATCAGAGCTCTAAAAATAATACTGAATACGATCAGAAAATCTAATAATTTATTTCTTATTTATTCAAATAATGAAATACTTTTCATATTCTCTAACACCAAAAACATTTAATAAAATATTAGCAATCTTGATATGCTGTATTCATATCATTTAAAAAGGAACTGTTAAGTAATATATCTATTGTTTAATTAAGGCTACAATGACAGGCTATACACTGAAACAAAATATTATCATCCAAAGACCTCAGTGCCAAAGCTTTCACATTTGTTTCCTGCCTCATGAATCATCATGTCTGTGGCAAAACCCAAAGAAAGTAAATCTGAATTTTCAGGCTAATCAGGCTATTTTCCACTTGCCTTCAGGGATAAGAACACTCTCTTTAGATAATCCCAACTATGTTTTTAATTTGATTGATTCATTGATTCTATAAACAGAGGTATTATACTATTAGGAATTCTCTTAATGGAGAACTACTAACCTTTATCCCTAAAAGCAAAAGCATGGAGTCCTGAGCTGACTTGGGACCTTGAGAGTATTTGAAGCATTTGCCAAAAGTGACCTCAGGGCAACTCCAAGCCCTAACGGATACTTTAGTGTTTGCAAAAGCAGCAGGAAGTTCCTAATCCCTTTTTCCTTAAAAGAAGAGATAAATGTCTTTGATTTGGGATCACAACATCCAGAGTCCCCCAGAATTATTGGATCCAAAAAACCCTGAATAGAGGGTTGTAGGGAAAATAATATCAGTTTTAAGATCCACAAGGGCTAACTTTTAAGCCGAAAAGGCAGTGAAAGAAACTAAAACAAGGCATATAACTACTGTTTGCTTGGTCTATCGATAAACACCAACTCCAAGTAAGAGATACTTAAGAAGAATCTTAGTGATAAGATATTTTCACGAACAATTCATTTTTTTCTGAATTGGCACCAGTTGGAGAAGGCAAGTTATTCAGTAAGTGTGTGGCTATTAAAATGCCCAACACTTGTTCACATTTAACTCATTTTTTCAGATACTATCCAAAAGCCATCATGTATTCAGACTATAGCATTCTCCTTGGAAAAAAATTATTTGCCAACAATTTATAAATGTATATGGGCTGACAATGAACTGATTCTCCAAATAAAATTTTATATCAACCACAATATCTCATTTTGTTGTTAACCAAGACTGAGCTTTTATTCAGAATAAACCACCTATGGGCTGAAGAATGATGAGGCAATTCCTCAGCCAACTATAGAACCATCTCCCTGACGCCCTAATCCACATGACTGAACTCTTTTAGCCCTGAGTTGTATAGGACACATGGAATCATTGGGGAAGTTTTGGAACATCAAGAGGATTTCAACAGGATGCAGCAACATCTCCATAACATGGAAACTATCTTAAAGTCAAGTGCTGAGAGGATCCAATCTGCAAGAATACAGAATAACCTAGTTAAAAAAAATTCTTTTTAATGACCAGACCACTGGAAAAGAAGATAGCTTCTTTACCTTTTTTTTTATTTTTATAACCACTTACGACATACATTTTAAAGATAAGAAGAATTTTTAAGATTATAACTTAAATTCATAGGAATAGAAAAAGCAACTTTACAGGAATATATGTAACAATAATAAATATCACACACATATATATATGTATTTAGAAGTATATATACACGCACCCACACATCTTCACGAAACTTGATAATGCCTAAATCTCAAGAGCCGTTATGAAATTAAAAGAGTTTTCCATTCTCAAAGATGCAAAGTGGTATAGCAGCTATGGTAAAAGCTGTGGCTTTGGCTACTAGATACCAAAATGGCTACTCGATACCAAAACATTTTGAAAAGTAGAAAATTCAGTAGTTGATACAAAGGCTTTGTTACATAATACAGCTGAGTGACAGAAGCATTCAAATTCCTAACTTTTTGCTATTCCATCCTGATGTCATAGACACCTGAATTTTATAGGAAAACAGAAAAACATATATATTTAAAACAGGTGAAATATTCTTATTTCAGAATACCTTAACTAAAAATATAAATGATATTTCATATAAATAATAGGTTCAGTAGTAACGTGCATATTACAACAAACCATTTCCTACTGAAAATTTTCAAAATCTGGGTAAAGCACAATATTATCCTATAGTGGAATTCTGCTAGTCATCAATAATTTTAAGAAGCCTTAGAAAGAAAAGGCTCTCTCCTGCTGATTTATGAGATGTTTCTTTCAACCATGTCTCTGCAGTAACTCTATGCAAGAGAGAAAAAGCAAAAGACCACAGTGAAGGTTTCTGGGATTTGCCATCTGAAAGCTTTTATTCTTCCAAAGAAAGAAAGTTATGACCTTTGACATTATGCTGTGGTGCTGAAGAAACTGCTCATAAATGTATGTCAGTAATGAAGCAGAAATCAATAATTTCATTTAACCAGTGAACTATTTTGTAGTAGGACACAATACATTTGAACAGCCAAATGTCCTTCTATTACTTAATGACACCTAAGATGTAAGTTTTGTTTTCCTTTTCATATTTTTTAAAATCATAATTTCACTCTCACATATAAAAAGTGTCCAGCATTTTGAAGTTAACACAAACCTTTTTTTCTTTCTTAAAAGAAAAACATTTTGTAAAAAATCATGCAAGTTTTTAATATAATATTTTCATTTGACCTTCTCAAATATTATGGACATATACTTTATTATAAGCCTCTTATGACTCAAATTACTTTTCATAAATAATTTCACACACATATATAACTAGTTTTATAAAAATACACACTTTTAACCTATCTTAAGTTAGTTATTAAAATTGAATTGCTCAGAAAAGCCACAATACCAAAAACAAAAGTTGGGAAATTGTTTTCATTGTCCTAATTGATTTTATTTACTAAAATATTTCAAATATTTACAGATTGATAAGAAGTTGTTGCATTTGGCACACCACATCAACATATCTGCCAAGTTGATATTAGAAGACAAAGTAAAGAATGGAGCAGTTTGTTTTAAATCAAGCTTTCCTTCTCAAGTTGATGACCTGATAGGCTAACATTCTAAAAGTCTGTATTTTGAGGGAACACCAGTTTAATGAATGACACAGAAAACTTTAATGAACAAATGATGAATGCCTATTAATGGCTTCATATACTTAGTGAATGTTATTTTTAAAGAGCATGTTCCCTAAGGCAGAATTGTATACATGAAATAGTTATTTCAGATAAAATACAATAGCAATTTAACCATTTACACTAGGTTAAATAACTAAATTTTCTAATAACAATTATGACATTGAAAAAAGTTCAGGAAAATGTAAAAAGGCATTATTTTACTAAATCACAGCATAGTAGTATTATTTATAATTTAAAAATAATAATGTTGGGCAATATTAAAACAAGTTTTAGGCAAAAAAAAAAAAAAAAAAAAAAAACTGCCTGTTTTCACTTTAAGGAAACTGCTCTAAGACTCTAATGACTTGGTTGAAAGGGTATTTTTCACACATATGCTATTGGAACTCTTTGCTGCATCTGATGTTTCATATACTCTTGGAAACTTCTCCCTTGGCTTCTGTGATTTTGTACTCAATGGTTTTCCATCTACCTTCATGACAGTTGCTCTCGTCTCTGTTGGTCACCCTGGGAGCTGATTCTCAGCCCCCCATGCTTTTTCTTCTGCATGCTCATCCTGCTCAGAATCATCAATGACTTCAATGCCACCCTAAGTGATCTCAGCCCAGTATCTTCAGGCTATGCCTCTCATGACTCTTACCTGCTTTCTTGGACCACCTGCTAAACGGCTCCACCTAGACATGCCACAGACACTTAAAACTAATGTTTTCTAACCCAAACTCATTACCTTGCTCCTCCTCCTGAATCCTCTATTTCAGTTGGTGGCACCATCATTCACCAAAGTCACCCAAACTAGAAATATTGGCATCATCCTGAACTTCTCCTTCTCTCTTATTCCCCAAATCTAACAAGTAGTGCCAATTTTAAATTATAATCATAACCTAAAATCGGTCTTCCATTCATCCCCTATCAGGGCTCCAGTCCAGGCCCTTATGATCTCTCACAGTGCTGCTGTTCCAGCCTCCACCTTGCCTCCAGCCCTGTTCACCTGACCTTTGCTCTCCTCACAGACTCCAAAGGGATCAGTCTAAAACACAAAACTGACCAAGCCAATCCCCTGTAGCTCTTTATCACTCACAGGTTAAATTCCAGATTCCCTAACCCGTTAATGGTGTATAACGAATCTTTCCTTGAGTGGATTTGCCTACATCTCCAACTCCATTTCTAGCTGCCATTTCCTTGAAATTTACTCTCCAGCAACACCAATGGCTTATTATTCCACAGATACCATGTTGTCTCTTACTACTATACCATATTGAACTACTCATCTTCCTCATCTAACTAAACTCTAGTTTTCCTTTAAAATTTAGCTTAGGTATCACCTCTACTGGGATTATCTCCCTGACTGACTTCCAGCAATCCTCCCCCCCCAATATTCATGGGGACATATTTAGAGGTGAAGTATCATAACTGCAAGTTACCTTTTCTTTTTTTTTTTTCTTTCTAAACAGAGAAAGAGAGGAATGAAGTCAACATGGCAAAATATTAATTAACAGCTCGGAATCTAAGTGAAGGTATTCAGGCGGTCTTTATGCTATTCCTCCCACTTTTCTACAGATCTGAACATTTTCAATATAAAAAGAAATAACACCACCTATGCAACTGTACCAGAGGTATACTCTACTGTTTCATGACTATATAGTTTCAGTAATTATTTATTTATGTGTGCCTTTCTCCCACTAACCTATCATTGTTTTTGATTAATCATGTCATTCCCAGAACCTAGCAGAGTAGGCTTTCAATAAATACTTATTAGGGAAATGAATGACTGTGCTAAGTAAAAAATAAATCTAAACACAGAATCCTCAGTCATCCAGTAAGTATTTTAGTGTTTGCAATATGCCGAGAATTTTCTTGGATGCTCTGGCAATAGAAGGGAGTATCAGCCAAGGGCCCTGAAAAACCCCATTGACTGGACTGAGCTGAGACAAGGAAGAAAGCCAAATGTAATTAGGAAGGGTGCAGAAAACTAAAATGAAGAAAAACAGAAATATACAGAGAAGTCAAGTTCAGAAATAAGTACTCAAAGATTAGGCATGTAGTTTCCAGGATAGGAAGCAATTCTTAAAGACTCCATCCTTATTCCAATACCTGCAAAATGGTAGACTGAGTAAACACAGATGCTCTTTCCCATTAAAAACACATAGAGATGATACACAGAACACATTCAAAACACCACCACCACCAGTAACAAAATTTTAAGAACAAGGTCAGAGCAGTAAATTTTTGCCTGAAGCCATGGTGGTCTAGAGGTGGAGCACCTCTAGGAAAAAGTGGCTCATTCCATCACAACATAGTTAACTAAGACCTGAAGCTGAGATCCTGGAAGCACTTGGAGAAAGAGTCAGTAGAAAAACAGCCCACCATCAAGATTAACCTCAGATTATTCTGGGTAAGAAAAAAATGTTTCCCATGGCAAACAAGAACTCCTGGCCTGTACCACACACTTGTGCAGATGCTAAATTTATATAACCAATGTAATGCAGCCAAGAATTTACCCCCAAATTGGTCTATGACCAGTGAAATGTTAGGGTACTCAACAAAAGCAAAAACTTCTGCAATATAGGATGTATTAAATCCCACAAGGATGAGATTTAGAATGAAAAATTACAAATCAAACAGGGAAACAATCTGCCACAAGGGAAAATCACTAGACATAGAAAAGGAAGAGGTTGGCACAAGAACTTAAGATAACAGTACAGTTGAAGGAGATTGTAAGACAGCATTTAAAATGTTTTAAAACAATAAAGAAAAGACAAAAATAAAAACCAGAAGGGAAGAATACAATGATTTGCAAAAGGAAAGGATGAGTGAAAAGATTCTCAGGGACACCAGCAAGCAGGCTAACATATGCATTATGGGAGTTTAAGACAGAGAAGAGAAAGAGAACGGGGCAGAAAGAACATCTGAAGAAATAATAGCTGAAAACTTCTGAAATTTGATGAAAGAAATGAATCTACACACCCTTAAAATTCAATAGACTCCAAGTTGGATAAACTAAAAGACACCCCCATAGAAATACTTTTATAATCACACTGTTGAAAAGACAAAGAAAGAACCTCAAAAACAGCAAAAGAAAAGAGACTTATCACATACTTATTATTCCTCAATAACATTAACAGCTGATTTCACCTAAGAAACCAAAGAGGCCAAAAAACATTGGAGTCACATATTTAAAGTATGAAAGTAAAAAAAAAAAAAAACTATAAAGTAAAAATTCTAGATCTACAAAAACTGTCCTGCAGAAATGAGGCAGAAATTAAGATAATTCTATATAAACAAAAGCTGAGGCATCACATTACTATTAGACCTGATATGCAAGAAATGCAAGAGAGTCCTTCAGGCTGAAGTGAAAGGACACTAGACGGCTACTCAAAGCCATCTGTGGAAATAAAGATGGCTAGTAAATATAATTAAGTAGGCAAATATAAAAGACAGCATTATTGTATTTTTGGTTTGTACTTCCCCTTTTTATTTCATACACAATTTAAAAGACAAATGCATTTAAAAAATCATAAACCTATATCACTGGGCACATAATATATAAAGATGTAATTTGTGACACTAACATAAAGGGGAGATGGAGCTATATAGATGCAAAGTTGTGCATATTATTGAAATTAAGATGGTATCAATTCAAACTAGGTTGTTACAAATTTAGGATGTTAAGTGTAATTCCTATGGTAACCACAAAGAAAATATCTAAAAGTATATACACAAAAGAAAATGAGAAGGACGCCACAATGGTTCACTGCAAAAAATCAACTAAACACAAAAGGAGGCAGTAATGGAGGAAATGAGGGACAAAAAAGGTATAAGATACACAGAAAACAAATAGCAAAATGGCAGAAGTCCCTCCTTATCAGTATTCATATTAAATGTAAATAGATTAAACTCTCCAGCAAAAGGCAGAATGGATTTTAAAAAAAAATCAAAACACATAATCTAACTATATGCTGTCTACAAAGACTCACTTTAGATCCAAAGATACAAATAGGTTGAAAGTGAAAAGATGGGATAAAGTATTCCATGCAAATGGTAAACAAGAGAGCTGGGTTAGCTATTCTAATATCAGAAAAAATAGACTTTAAGCCAAAAACTGTCACAAGAGACAAAGGAGGATATTATATATTAGTAAGAAGATCAATTCATCCAGAACATATAACGATTTTAAACATATATTTACCAAACAGCAGAGTCCCAAAATGAAGCAATCACTGACAGAACTGGAGGGAGAAAGAGACAGTTTTACAATAACAGTTGAAGACTTCAATATACCACATTCAAAAATTTATAAAATATCCAGATAAAAGATCAATAGGGAAAAAGAGGATTGAACAACACTATAAATGAACTTGATCTAACAGACATATAAAGATATCCCACCGAACAACAGAATACACATTGTCCTCAAATGCAAGTGGAACATTCTCCAAGACAGAATGTATTTTAGGCCACAAAATAAACCTCAATACATATTAAAAGACTAAAATCATAAAAAGTATTTTCTCCAACCACAATGGAATAAAGCTAAAAATAAAAATCCAGGGGGAAAACACACAAATATGGAAATTAAGCAAGAGACTCATAAACAATGGGTCAAAGAAGAAAATAGGAAATCCCTTGAAACAAATGAAAATGAAAATACAGCATACCAAAAACGTATGGGATGCAGTGGAAGCAGTGCTCAGAGGGAAATTGATAGCTATAAATGCCTACATTAAAAAAGGAGAATTTCAAATCAATAACCAAACTTTACCTTGAGGAACTAGAAAAGAAATAAAAACTAAGCCCAAAGCTAGCAGAGGGAAGGAAATAACAAAGATCAAAGTAGAGATAAATGATGTAAAGAATAGAAAAATGGAATCAACAAAACCAAAAGTTGGTAAAAGTCATGACCCTGGCTTCTGGTCAAGATGGTGGAAAAGATGGTCCCCAGCATTGCTCTCTTCCACAAATCAACCAAATTACAACTGTTAAAGTGCAACAATAGCCAAGCTGGGGCCGCTAGAGCTCAGGGGAAGAGGAAGAGAGACCTACGGGATGCATGAAGGTGGGAGAAGCCACGATGAGAGAAAGAAAAAACCACTCCAATCCGTTTTGAGCCCTGACCACTTCAGGGCTGGAACTGGTGAGTGCACAGAGCAGAAGCTGGCAAAAGCTGCAGCTGTGCCCTTCAGATGGAGTTGCTTGGAGGCTGCAGGGGAGAAGAGGACCTTGGTGGCCCCCAGGACAGCAAGACTACTAATAGGGTTCCTGTGGACCCACACAGGAGTGAGGAGCCAGAACAACTGAAAAAAAGGAGCCACTCAGAGGCCAGTGAGTTATCACAAGGGACTGGCACATGGCCCAGCCCATGGGAAGTGTTTGGAGCATGGGTGGTGGGGTAGATGTACGCACCGAGAGAACACTGCAGCACAGCAAGGACAGCTGATCCACCCTCCAATCAGCGTAGGACCACTCAGTGGAGACTGGTCAGGAATACAGAACTGCAAGTGGTGCAGTTTGCTGAAGACTCAGGCCCAGACCAGAGTTTCCACACAACCCAGGTGCACCAGATCTCACGAGTCCTGGAAGCACCTTTAAAGTCAACCTTTAAAACCTGAGCTGCACAAAAAGCCTTCCTCAGGAAATCAGCAGCAAAGCAACAACTTAGCTCAACCACAGAGCTCAAGTGTTGGTCCCCACAGGAAGTTCCCCCATTTTAGAAGCAAAAGACAACAAATTAGTTCCAGTGCAGAGTTTTAAGTGCTGGGAACAGCAAATAATCCAACACAGATCTGAAATAAAAAACAAAATACCCACAGACCAGAGACAAAGTTTGATATTAACTAGTAAAGGTCTCTCATCTCCAAAGAACACCTATAAAACCTAGAAGGACCAGAAGTCCCCTGGGCTACCAAGGGGGAGGCCGGAGACCTCGGGCACACCCCCTGACACCTACAACCACCACAGTAATGACCACCGAGCTGCTGCAGGAAACGCCTCGGGCTCCTGAGCTGGGGTGGTGAGGGTTAGGGCTTCAGCCACAGCCCTCTGATATCTGCACCCACCCCAGCCATGACCAAGCCACTCCTGGAAGCCCCCTGGTCTCCCATACAGGAATGTGGGGTATACCACAGGCCTCAACCCCGGCTCTCCTCCTTCCTCCATCTCCCACCCTATTTCCTTCCCCTTTCCCCTCTCCTCCACCCCCACAACTGCTCCACATCATAGAATGTAAAAAGAAAAAAGTAATATTAATAAACTTTAAAAAGTAAAAATAGATAAATAAATAAAACCCAAAAGTTGGTTCTTTGAAAAGATGAACGACACTGACAAACTTTCTGCTAGACTGATAAAAAAAAAAAAAGAGAAGACACATAATTAACATCAGAAATGAAAGGGGTAACATTACTACTGACCTTTAAACCTCCCAACAAAGAAAAGTCCAGGATCAGATGACTTCACATCAAATTCCACACACACAAAAAAATTTTTGGCTGGCCAGTACAGAGATTGAACCCCAGAACCCTGATGTTATCAGCACTGCACTCTAACCAACTGAGATAACCAGCCACCCCACAGAAAGTTTAAAGAAGAATGAACACCAATCCTTCTCAAACTCTTCCAAGAAACATAAGAGAAAATACTTAATAACTCATCCTATAAGGCCAAGTTTAATATCAAAGCCAGACAGAGATCACAAGAAAAGAACATTACAGACCAATATACTCTATGAATATGGATGCAAAATCCCAATAAACTGCTATCAAACCAAATTCAATAATATATTAAAAGGATGACACTGATCAAGGAGAATTTATGCCATGAATGCAAAAGTGGTTCAACATAAAATTAATAAATGTAATATACCACATTAATGGAACAAAGGAAAAGAAACATGATTATTTCAATTGATGCAAAAAGGGCATTTGAAAAAATCCAACACACTTTCATGACAGAAACACTCAGAAAATTAGGAATAGAAGGAAACTTCCTCAACATGATAACAGGCATTTATGAAAAGCTCACAGCTAATATTATACTCAGTAGTGAATGACTGAAAGCGTTTCCCCTATGATCAGGAACAAGACAATGATACCCGCTTTCACCACTGCTATTCATCATTATACTAGAAATTCTAGCCAAAGCAATTAGACAAGAAAACAAATAAAGGCATCCAGATTGGAGAGAAAGAAGTAAAACTATACCATTCATAGATGATATCATCTTGTTTACAGAAAATCCCAAAGAATCCACAAGAAAGCTACTAGAGCTAATAAATGAATTCACAAGAGTTTCAGGGTATAAGATCAATGTACATAAAGCAGTTGTGTTTACATATACCAGCAATAAACTATCTGAAAACAAAATTTAAAAAATTATTCCATCTACAATAACATCCAAAAGAATAAAATATCTAGAAATAAATTTCACCAAAAAGGTGAAATACTTTTGACTTATACACTGAAAATTACAAAACACTGATGAAAGATATGACATAAATAAGTGGAAAGACATGCCATTCATGGACTGAAAGACAATATTGTTAAGATGCCAATAGCTACTCAAAGCAATCTACAGATTCAATGCAATTCCTACCTAAATTCCAACATCATTTTTCAGAAATGAAAAAGCCAACCCTTAAATTCATATGAAAGTGAAAGGGGCCCCAAAGAGCCAAACTGTCTTGCAAAAGAACAAAGTTGGAAGACTCATATTTTCTGATTCAAAAACTTACTAAAAAGCTACAATAATCAAAACAGTGGGGTATTGGCATAAAGATAGACATACAGATCAATGGAATAGAACTGCGAGTCTAGAAATAAGCCACATATACCTAGGCTAATTGATTTCAACAAGGGTGCCACATCCATTCAGTGGGGGAAGAACAGTCTCTTCAACAAATGATGTAAGAATAACTGGATTTCCACATACAAAAGTGTGAAGTTGGACCTCCACCACTGGATTTGGCAATGGATTTCTAGATATGACACCAAAAGCACAAACAACAAAAGATTAAATAAATTGGACTTAATCAAAATTAGAAATTCTTGTGCATCAAAGAACATTAACAGGAAAGTAAAAAGACAAAATACAGAATGAAAGAAAATATTTGCAAGTCATATATCTATCTGATAAGGGTATATTTTCCAGAATACATAAGGAATTCCTACAACTCAACAAAACTACCAACAATGAAATTTTAAAATTGGCAAAGGAGTTAAACTGACATTTTTCCAAAGAAGATATACAAATGGCCAATAAGCACATGAAAAAATGTCAACATCATTAGTCATTAGAGAAACACAAACCAAAACCACAATAAGATACCACTTCACACATACTAGGTTGGTATAATTTTTTTTTTTTTTTTTTTGTCGTTTTTTCATGACCGGCACTCAGCCAGTGAGTGCACCGGTCAGTCCTATATAGGATCCGAACCCGCGGCGGGAGCGTGGCCGCGCTGCCAGCGCAGCACTCTACCAAGTGCGCCACGGGCTCGGCCCGGTATAATTTTTTTTTTTTTTTTTTTAAAGGAAAATAACAGTGTTAATAAAGATGTAGAAATATTGGAACCCTCAGGCATTGCTGGTGGGAATGGAAAACGGTGTAGCCACTGTGGAAAATAGTTTGGTGGCTCCTCAAAAAGTTAGATGTAGAATTACTACATGACCCAGCAATTCCACTCTTAGGTATATACCCAAAAGAAACTAAAATAGGAACTTAGATATTTGTATGGTGATATTCACTGCAGATGGAAACAATCCAGGTGTCCATCAACATGGACATACAAAATATGGTATAGCCATACAATGGTCTCTCAAAAAGGAATAAATAAAAGGAATGAAGTACTGATATGTGCCACAACATGGATAAACCTTGAAAACATGCTAAGTGAAAGAAGACAATCACAAAAGACCACATATTGAATGATTTCATTTATATGAAATATCCAGAATAAGCAAATCCACTGAGACAGAAAGTAGGTTGGTAGCTGCTAGGGGAAAATAAAGAGTGACTGCTAACAGACACAGGTTTCTGTTTGGCGTGATGAAATGTCCTGAAATTAGATAGTGGTGATAGAGGCACAAAACCCACTGAATTGTATTCTTTAAAAGGGTGAACTTCACGGGATGTGAATTAAATCTCAATAAAATTGTTATTTAAAAAAAAAAAAAACTTCCATGCTAGACATAGGCTATCACTATGCCCTCTTTCCATGTAATAACAATGATAATGATAATGATATGTATTCAACCATTTATTTAAAACTCAATCATTTATTTAAAACTCAATCTTCTGACTACAAAAGAGCCTCACTGCATTGGAAGTTCTTCAAAGACATGTTGAAAATCATTGCTTTAGATCAAACTTTCATCTGGACAGATACATAAACAAATGTTGAGCCTCTAAAAGGACTGGAGCTCAATCTCCCTGCATTGAGGATATACACAAGAAAAGGAATTCCTTGAAGTGCTACAGGACAGATAAAAATAGAAACACATTAGTGATTTATTCGAAAATCACCTCTTTACTACAGCAACAGAAAAACCTTTATACAAGTACAGTAGTAAAGGGTAAATTGCACAAATACAAAATGGTCATTTTTTTTAAAATTAAGAAATGTCTTTAATTTCAGTGTCAGTTCTCTTGCCATTCTCCTTTCTACATTCTAGATTTGATGATATATGTTTGAATACAGAAAGACACATTTCTCTCCCCTTCCCCTTTCCCACCTCTAGTGACCACAGTCATCCCCTTCTGAAAGTTGCTTAAGTAAGAACTTCTGTTTGTTAGAGACTTTCTATTCTGATAAAAAACGGTAGAGTTAATTCTAGTAACATTAAGGAACTGGTCACATCTCTATTGACCAACTGTGAATCTACTTAATTTCTCAGCGTACCATTTGCTAAGCAGTAAAATTTTCTTTCTAAATATCAGAGCATCCAAGTCCACAGCTGGTGTACTTTAAATCAATGAAAATTAAGCTTAAATTTCACAAGCTTTATCTGTTTGTATTCTTGCTTTCATGTATTAATTATCACAGATTTCTAAAAATGTGGTAAATCATCTGGGTAAGGATAATTGCAGGCTTTGAAGAAATCGTGTTTCATCACTGGGATAACTTTTAGTAATTTTTTGGCAACGTTTGGTAATCTTATTGCTTTACTGAAGCTGTTCCCTCAATTAAAATTATATTAAATGCATTACTAAGAGTATGGATATAAGTTTTCTTGAACATATAAAAAGTTAGTTCTTTTTATTGAGAGAACAGTAAACACATTTAACTGGTAAAATTACTTAAGAAAAGCTATGATCTTTTGTTTAAAAAAATGGTACTACCAACATCAAAGCATTTTTTCCTATTACATATCCACTTTGAGGTCAATATTTTAATCTGAGTTACTTTAAATCCTATCAGAGGGACTCAAGCTAATTCAGTTTGAAAGCTGGGGGGAAATTAAATCTTACCATTTTTAATAGGAATTGGTAAGGTAGGGAGTCAGTATAATCTATTTCCATTAAACACTAATAAATAAGCAAAACTCAAGATGAAGTCAGAACTATATTTTTAAAAATACTAAGTATATAAACATAAAAATACACTATTAATTATTAGCAAAAACAAGACACATTTATTTGTAAATATACCACTCATACACTGTGTCAACCTCCAAAGCAGCATAACTATTCTCAACTGTCCTGTCCCAGACAAAGTAACTTAGTTTTTTAGACTCTTAAAAATAGCACTAGTCCTAATTATCACTATTGGTTTTAGACCTCCTCTATATGACATCCTAAAAGGCAAGTTAAATAATAGTCAAGTTATTTTTTTTCTCAAGGACTTAAGTGGTTCTCTTGCAATGTGATTGCACTCCATCTTACAAAGGAAATGACCACTTGTTTAGAATTACAATAACAGAATTACAGAAGTAAGGGCAATGTGCTACTCAATGTCCACCCCCTCTTTTTTCCTAGCTACCCATTTTTACTGATATGACAACTAAGGATCATAATGATTAAGTGACTTGTTTAAAGTCATATAAGTCATCAGCAATGGAGAAGCTACGAATGCTTGGCTCTTTGCTTCTTTGTCATTCTTTCCTCTTTTCCACCACAGTTTCCAGCAACTTAATAAAAATATGGCAGCATTAAACATATTTACCAGCTATTGATACTTGTCAACTCTCATAAAGAAATTATGTCAAGAACATTAAAAATCTATCTTGACACAAATACCATTTCTTGTAGCAGAATTTTCCTTAAATACAAGAAAAAGGTACATTCTTCTCTTCTATTTCGAACTGATGATTTGTTCTACTCCAAGTACTTTTTGGGGTTGAACACATATTGCCAAACGTTCAGCCGGTCTTGCTCAGCACTAGAGCAGCTCGTTAGAGGACTCTGTTTCCTCCTCCATTCACCTCAATATGCTGCTTGGTCCACCAGTGGTTATTTGCCTCTACAGGTGACCAACTACATGTATTGATGGTTATAACTTTTAATAGCATAAACAGCTAACCAACACTGAAGCACACACAAAAAGTGATAACTTGGGAAAGAGACAGACTGTGAAATCCCTGCCCACCACTAATAAGTAATCTAAAATAAATATTTCAAAAATAACCGCTTGAAATTTTGCCTGCAACCGTGTGCTAGTTCACATACTATATTGTCTAATTCTTTTCCCTCCCTCTCCCACTGATGCCCTCTCAAGATGCTACCATCTTTACATCATTATCTGAAGGAAGTTAAGTCCTTCTGCCCAAAACAAAAGTTGATGGTAGTGCTGAATTAACTGAAAAGATTTCTGTTAACCATTCACCTAACAAACCACCTACCACATAGCAAATACTATTCTCTGGACTGTTAATGTCATACAGTTTTTCTTCTCTCCATGCAGAACACCACAAAAGATTCTTTTTAATATTTACTACACACGGAATTTCCCATATCTTTTCAACTATGGCATCCATCACATCAAGTAAATATAAAAGGTGTTGAGTAAACAAGGTTAAATGAAATTTACATTTATTCTCTGACTAGACATAACTGAGAAAAGATCTCAAATAATGAAATCAAACTAATGGATCTACAGAAGGGTGAACTCTTAAAAGCAGTTTTCAACATACTGTGTACATGAAAATGGGATACGGAAGCACTATCATTCCAACCTAGACAATGATCTGAACACATTTTTATTTATTTATTTATTTATTTTTTAAAATTCCTATTTATTTTATTTTATTTATTTATTTTTTTGTCCTTTTCGTGACAGGCAGGCACTCAGCCAGTGAGTGCACCGGCCATTCCTATATAGGATCCGAACCCGCAGCGGGAGCGTCGCCACACTCCCAGCGCCGCACTCTCCTGAGTGCACCACAGGCTCGGCCCAACACATTTTTTTTTAAATCAAGCTTCTTCACAATACTTAAAAATATAAATAGTCCTCCAATCAATAAATTTAGCATTGCTTACACCAAAAAAAAAAAAAAAAAAAAAGTGGAATATCAAGCATTAAGATAGAAACAGTTAAGGTGACTAATAGCCCACTATCATCGGGAAAGAAGTTTTTCTACTATATTCAGAAACAACAGTGGTTCTCAAACAGGGGAGATTTTGCCTTCTAGAAGACATTTTTTGGTTGTCATGACTGGGAGGGGGTGCCATTGGCATCTGGCAGGTAGAAGCCAGGGACGCTGCTACACACCATACAATGCACAGGCAACCCCCACAACAAAGAATTATTTGGCCTAAAATGTCAATTATACCAAGGCTGAGGAACCCTGAGAAATGTAATCTATACCCAGAAATATCTTGGGTTTTTTATATTTGTTTGTTTTTGGTAAATATTGGTAGAGTAAAAGATAAGCCACTGAGTGACTCACATTCTGAATAGTACTAAAGGACTGCAAAACAATGAAAGGGCTATTTTGGAGAATTATTCCAAGAGAATATGATTTATTTGTAGTGGTCTGTATAAAGCAGCATCACTAAAGAAAAAAAAAAAAACTATCACACTATTCCAGATAAATGGGGATTTACTGTAGTTTCATAAAGTAAACTTTAAAAAGAAAATTTCCTTTCCATAAGGCCTTGTATCCACTGAGGATACAAGTCTGAAACCATAGCCCTGAACAATGACTGCATTCTCCAACAGTTACCTGATTAATCTAGCCACTCCAAATGCTAAAGCTATAAAAAGTATATATAAACATGAGGGAAGGGCAAACCCTCCAGAAACTGAAAAAACAAACATTTTTAATTCATGCCTTCTGCTCACTCCATAAGAATTTTGCTTTTAAAGACCCATCAAAAGCAGTTTCTGAGAACCAGAGGTTTAAAAAAAAAAAAAAACAGAAAAAACAAGGAATGTGAAAGTCAGGAAAGTATTTGTCAGATTAGTGAGAGACCTTTGTGAGGATGAGGCCTTTATCCTCTACACACTTATCCCTACAGCAATTCACTAGGCTTCAGAATTATGGCTGCTGAAGGTAATTTAGTACATTTTTACCTTCTGTGTACATCAACATTTTCACTTGTTTACTGTGAGCTCACTCTGTGCAGAGTATTATGTTAGGACAACTGCAAATATTCCTTCCATGATTAAAACTGTTATCTTCCTCTTTCTTTCTTATTTACCAAGATTTAAATGATGAATAAAAAATGTTTTAATAAAGAATTTGGAGACTTTAAACTCTCAAAAGCATTAAGATAATCTTGACTAACAATGAAAACTTAATTTAGGGAGCAATTTTTAGTATTCTTTTAAAATATCAATAAGTACAGTTGTTTTAAAAATTTAAGTATGATCCTCAATGAAATACCTGACTCAACAGTACTGATTATTTTTTATATGTAAACAGTATTACCAGTTTAAAAGCTAAAAGTAATCAATCCTAATTGAGCAACCCTGTTTAAGAGATAAAAATCATCTTCAAAACTGTAGTCAAGAATATCTTGGTTTTAAAAAGTAAACTGAAGTGCATTTAATTTATTAACTGAAATAGTCCTTTAACCCAAAACCCTGCTTAAAAGATTTGTTTTTCTGGTATTCTTTTAAATTGCTCTGGACTTCATCAACAGGCCCAGCTGTTAAATTGAGGAGCAATGACAAAAATCCCTGGGCAAACAACTGCTAAGAGTGAGACCCTTTCTTTAGAATAATCAGAGATCGTTGACAAAAGGGAGCCAGACCAAACATCTTTTCAAAAATAAATCAAGAAGCTGGGAAGAAATAAAATAAATGCATTTATATACATCTTAAAGAAAATTGTGTTTTACCCCCTCACTGGATCCTGCTTTGCTAGAAAACAAAAATCCAACAAAAATTAAAATCTGAAAAAGGGATAGCGTATAAGTTTCTGCCAATGAGAAATGATCCTCACTAATCAAGTGCAAAGTGGGAAAAACTGGTTCCATTACCCAGACATTATCAGGCACCTGATAAACAGACTTTTAATAGACTTTAAGAACCAAGTGTCACTGTAAATTAGCCTGTAGAACTATATGTGCAACTTTTACTTCCTTGACTTCACTTAGGCAATTTTAAGATGGTCAATTTTAAGTTAAACATATACTTTTCAACCACATCCCCTTTTTAAACGTGATTTTTCTTGGATTCCAGAAAGCATCAACTGAACCTTAACTAGAGTGTTGGCAGATTGGTCTCTCTAAATATCGTAGTCCTACCCATCTTATTTTTCCAAAATCAAATAACTTTTACTTATGTGTTAGCACTCTTGAATTATGGCAGGTAACTGCTAATGGCTTGACTTGAAGTGAGTATGCACACAGGTGGGAGACCTTGTCCTTTATGGAATCTGCAAATTTCAATAAAACAGGGACAATGTAGCAAAATCTTGCCTATTTTGGGTCCAAAGATCATTTATAAAATCCAAAATCTAGGTTATTGTCTCATAGCTCTTATGGTTTTTTTCAATGTCACTCCCCTCTTTTCTTTTTTTTTAAAAACATTGCTCTTTAAATGCTTTTAATATATTTTAATTTCACATTCCAAAATCAACTTTGGACTATAACTTATGCATTACTCTTTTAAGATAGATACTACACCAAAAGAGTATTTCATTAATCCCACAAAAAAGCCTCCAGTTTTATCTTAATTTTCAACTGGTGATAAACATTTTATTCATGAAAAACAACCTACATCCTTTTAAAGAAAATGACTATTGCCACTTAAAGTTAGAGAAATGCACCCCCTACACAACTTTACTGATGCCAAAATTAACCTCAAGATATTGAAAAACGTAATCAAAAAGTTACAATAATTCCTATGTTCTTCCATTTACAAATGTTCACACAAAAATTATCTTTTACCCAAC
Organism: Cynocephalus volans; assembly: GCF_027409185.1. Lineage (NCBI taxonomy): Eukaryota > Metazoa > Chordata > Mammalia > Dermoptera > Cynocephalidae > Cynocephalus > Cynocephalus volans. The sequence continues at coordinate 83,175,289 of NC_084462.1, read as the reverse complement.
TGAACAATCCCGAAAAACCTAAGAAATGTAAGTCAGCTTTATGTTCTCTTTCCCTCTATCCTAAGACTTCAGTTTCCACCTTTTATGGAAAGGAAATAAACAACTAGCTTCCTGTTCAATCACTAGCTTACAGCCAGTCTTTTACACATCACAGAACACAACCCGCCTCCTCCTTTACTTCTCTCAAATGTGTCTTATCTTAATTTAAACTTGTTGAAATATGAGACCGTTTTACCACACTAATGCTTTCCTATGAAATTTATCTTACTTATTTCAACACTAAGAGGCAAGAAACATCAAGATATCTGTAGATTATTTCTGATTTCTAAAATATTTAATTTATATAATGAAGACTTAGTAATCATGAAAGTGAAAATCTGATTTGCCAAAATTTAAAAATATTGAAATTTATAGGAAAGAGTTTAATCTGTTCTTACTGTTGCATACAACTAGAAAAAGGGCCTCTCAATCATTCCCCTTTCTATTCTAATTACATGAAAATGTGAAACAGCTAAAATGACTATCAATAAAAAGGATTACCTTTTTTAAAAGCTAAATATTACTTTAACCCTATACTTTCCTTTAAAAATGGGACGCTTAGCAAAACTAAATTAGACGAATTCTTTTATGCTTGGATGAACAACAGGAAAGCAAAGCCTCCAGGCCTTTGGGGAGGAACCCTGTCCCTGCAGCCCTGCTCTGATGTGCTTGGGAGATAAGGCTCCATAGTGACACTTAAGGAAAGGCCTGTTCACATTTGAATTTCTGCATTCCTTGAGAACAATTCATGGCAATAACTAACTTTGCAGAAGAGCTACATGAAAGCTTTGGCCAATGAATGAGGGTCATCTGCTCTTTATCACAAGGGTAAACCTCATCCTGGCCAGTTTCTAACCTTTTAACCCTGTGAATTCCTAATTTACACATGAATAATGGAATTCTTGCCTAGAGTGCAACTTTCAGCTTCTAGTTCCTAAGTTTAGAAACCAAGACTTGATTGCCTGTGTGTAAAAATCTAAAACTTGCACATATTAAAGTTTTAGATTTCCAGGTGCTGTACTATTACACTTCTGAACCAAAAGATATGCTTGCTGAAAAAATTCTTTGACTAAGAAAATAAAAAGAACATACTTGCACCCTGCTGTTATCAATAACTAGGAGAGAACTAGCTTTAAAACAAACAAAAACCAAAACCAGAATGTCCACTTAATGCTTATTCTCTTCCTGTTTAATATGTAAAAAATCTTTACCCTGAACACAGGATAAAGTGATTTGGGCCTCCATCATTTGACACTCCTTAAATATCAGAACTGACTTTGTTAATTCAGGACCTCTAAGAAATCTCATATTTCTAAAGAAAAACCTAACCCACTATGCATTTCTTATTTTTAATCTATAATACTGAATGGATTATCCCAGCAAAATACCTCCTCAGGGTTAAAGAAAATGTGTGCATATAAAAAATGTGGTCCCTAACTGATCACAGTTGGTACTGTATTTACAGCAAAGCAATGTTATACATAATTTCACTGGAAAGTTTTTGATACTTATAATATGAAGGTACTTCAACACAAAAGTCTTCAAGTTGGGTCAAATAAATATTTATTATTAGTGATAATTTTTATAATGATACAAAAATCTAAAGATATTCAAAATGCCTGTACTAACTTTTGGTACACCTATTACACAAGTGTTCAGAGTTTACTTATGAAGTTAGAAAGCTCTGCATGTTTTCAAAAGTGTTTCTGGGAGACCCAGAATTCTATCAGGCTTCTCAGGAGGTCCTGGAAACAACGTGTGGTCGTGACAAATGCTTCATCTTTTCAAGGCTTATCCACCCCCCCTTCACTCCTCTACCCCCTACCCCAAAAGGTAATACAAGTTACAGTTCCTGGGTATAAAAACACAAGAGTCCACAAACCTGAAAAGGTAGAAAATCACAACTCTATAAAACAATTTTACATTAGACAAAAATTAAATGAACAGAACATAAGCATAAAAAGCTGAAAGAACACTATCCTGAAAATAGTACCGTACAGAAAAACCATTACTCAATGGGGGAAAAAAATGATTATTAGTCAATGATTACAGCAAAAACAAAAAAAAAGAGTTTATCAAAAATCCTCTCAGGTTTACGCTATTCTTTGACAAGGGTGGGGGTGGGGCTAGAATTAGAAACTTCTCTAATTCTCTGACATATTTCAACATAAAAACACCTCTGCTTGCAATTTATTTTCTACAATAAATTGTTATTGTACAAATGAAATAAATTACTAATATGAGAGTGGTATAAATACAGCTATGAACGTTACAATAAAGTCTCCTAGGAAATTCCTGCCAATAGCTTCCTAAATTTCAATTTGTATAGACTTTGAAGAAGCTATTTCCTAAAGATTATGCCTTTATCTCAAGAACTCCCTCTTCCTATTGTTCATCTTGTAAATGATCAATTTATGGGTATAGTGCAAAGTCTATCTTTTGTGGACTAACAAAAGCACGTTACTAGGATGCCCGTAAAACTATTAAGATACAGTTTTGTTTTGTTTTTCAAGATTTTAATAGCGTATTGTAATAGAGTGCTGCATGTCAGATTCCCTGAAGAGGTGGAGAGCCTCACTGGGAACAAGGAATTCCCTACCTGTCCTAGGCCATCTTTACACTCAACACTTATCAGGTCAACCACCAAGCAATGCATCACTTGGACAAATGGTTGATCTGATGGGTTTGTTAATACAAAGGAAATCATTAGACAGCAAACTTTATGACTAGTGGGGAAAAAAGTGAGCAGATCTGGTTTAAGTCCATTAGGCGTAATATGGAAATGGCCTAATCTCTTTCTCTCCCAGCAGGAAAAAGACAAGGAATACTTCAAAGGCTTGAAAAGGCTTGAGAGTTACTGACCAATGCCCTCTCTTACAATTAAAAAGCAACATGGGTGATCTAAAAGCAGTCAGAGAAATGGAAGGTTGGACTGTAAGAAAGATTTAGCATTCAAGGGCTATCTACAAAGTAGAAAGATTTGCTTGTGATTGTTTTCATTTAATTACTAATTTCCAAAAGATGAGATTTCAGAACAACTTTTGTTGTGTTGGCCAAACTTCTATACCTATCTCTTCTTATTGTGTGAAACACTTGAAATTTATACAAAGTCACCTCTACAGGTTTTATTTTACTTGGCATTCTAAACCTAATTTGACTTCTGTTCTCAATCATTCATTTTAATTTACATATACATTTTTTTCAGATTTCTCTGCATGCCTTATCATCAAGTATTATCTCCAAATTCTTAACGTATGTATGATTTTTAGAGTTCTTATACTAATAAATTAAGAAATCATCAAAATGTAGCAATGAAAAATGTCAACAATCAAGAACTTAAAACACTTACTTGATATGGTCAGATGAGCTTTTTGACTAAGAATGGCTCCGTATTTGTTCATTGCTAAGCACTGATAAAATCCTTCATCAGATTGCTCTCCTCGCCTGCCTTCCACCTCACTGATATATAAAGAGCCGTTAGAAAGAACCTGGATCCGTTTATTTTCAGACACTTTTGCTCCATTCTTCAACCATGTGACCTTAATAGGAACTTCTCCATGAGCCTGGCAATCTAAAACGACTGGGTCCTTTCTTGTGACAGTTACATCCTGTGGTTCTGTTATAAAAAACAGTTCGCTAAAGCACCACACTCCTATAAGGAAAAAGGGAGAAAGGCATATCCAGAATTACAGGTATGAAATCATTTCTTAACACATGATTGTAAAACACATATTCAAGGTATAATAAGAAAAATTTAACAAACCTTATTAGTTAATTTACAAACACCTTAATAAACCAATCAAAGTTTCAGCAAACCTTTCAACAAGTCAGAGGAATTGCCTTTTACATCTACACTAAAAACACAGGGAAGATTTCAATAACTTCTATGCCTTGTAAGAATTGCAGTCTCAAGTTCCTTTCTAGAGTTTCAAAATCATCAGGAAAACTCGTGAGCACAAGCTGTTTGCTACTTTTACAAGCTTGTCAAAAAGATCTTGAACAGAGTAAGTCGTAAAAGTCTAATTTTACAAGAAATCATTAGCAAAACTCCAACTCTGTGAACAAGCAAGTTTATTTCCTTATCCCTTGAAGTGTTTTTGGAACCCTTGGCACCTACTCCTTTGGAAAGTGCGTTTATCTTTTGTGACAAATTACAAGTTTGCATTTTTTTTTTATCTGCCCTTTTACAGCAGGGACTCTGTGTCCTCTCCTTGAAAGAAATCCATTTACTTAATTTCTGCAGAGCAAGCTAGGTATTTAAAGGACAAACAATAGACTTTGAAAAGTTGGTAACTCTTGCTGCTTGTACTCAGTGGGTGATCGGATTAGGAAACTTTTATTTCACTTTTTTGTAACTACCAACTGTTGGAAAAAAAATGCGTGACTAATTGATCCTTACTGTCTAATAGGGATAGGAGATTGCTTAATCAACCAATACACATTTTTTATCAGAGCAAAGGGAAGGCTTTATCCTTAGCATACACATCACCCCTGGCCCCCGCCAGGATAAAGCATCCGATGACCAACTAATACTCTGTCACCTCCTGCGTTTAGCGCGAAGGCCGGCTAAGAAGTCTTGCACATTGATTGGGACCGAATGGAGAGTTCAGGCGTGGAGGGGAACGTTTCATCTTCCTCCTGATCATTTTAAATCCATGATTACAAATCCTCGGGAATGATTTCTCTGTTTCTCATAAAAGCAGATCCTCAGAAACCTCACGCTCCCGGGCTACTGATTTCCCTTAATGTATGACCAGGGCGACGCAAGCCACCCTAACAGCCTGGCGCTGCGCAGACCACTCCGGAAGGCGCCCATTGTGTTTCTGAGCCACATCTGACTTTGATCCTTTTCTCACGCTAACACTAACTCCTCCAGGGAAAAAAAAAAAAAACGAAAGCCCAGCGTTCGTAACCTGTAAATAAATAAAACATTCTGAGGACCTCTCCTACCCCCGCCCCTGGCCGCCCGCCCCCTTTCGCTTTATACTTTCACGTCTGAGGAAACCAATACCGACGCAAGGGAGAAAAATGAGTTCATCCAAGTTTGCGCAAGGCTAACCTGAGTTTGGAGGAACCTTCAGCTGCGTATACCTCAGGCCCTGCCCCCAATATTAAGCTGCAGGAAATACTCGTAAATCCTATTCAGTCACCTCCCTTCCCAGTTTGGGGCACCTTACTCCCTCCCCCTGCGGGGCACAAATCGGCCACGCAACTTCCAACCCTCTTTTTCCAATTCCACCTTCCCATCTCCTCCTCGCTCGATCGCGATCCGGGAAACTGGGGGCGTGAGGGGTGCTGCCCTGAGTCCTGAGTTCACCGTCCTCACCCCTAAAAAGTGGGGGAACCCCCACTGCAAACACTGGAAGCCGCGCGGAACCGCGGCGCCCCCTGCGCTGCGAGGCTGCCACTAAGGAAACAATATAAATAAAGCCACGTGCGGCCGCGGCCGCCCCAGCGGGCGAGCAGCGCGGAGCCTCGGCGGGCCGCGGAAGCGGGGACACGGCCGGAGCCGGGACAATGGCGCGAGAAGGATGGGACAAGAGCGGACAGCGGCAGCCAGGGCTCTGCAGCCGGCGGTTCGGGGAGGGAAGGAGCTGCGGTGCGGCGGGAGAGGCCCCCACCGCCCCCTGCCCGCGCCCCGCAGAGCCTGCGGGCAACTCGTGCCTCCAGCCTGCGGCTCCGGACAGGCCGCACGGAGGGGGCAGGACCGGTGGTCAGCGCCACCGCGGAGCACCCCGCCCCCCACACCCCGTTTCATCTTTCCCCATCCCACTCGCGCCTGCTCCCGCCCCACAGCCGCCAAAGAAACGCAGAAGAAAGCGCGCCCACCTGGAACGGAGCCGAGGAGCCACAGGAGCAGGAGCGCGCGAAGCAGCATCCCTGCCTTCCGCAGCCGGGCGAGGCGTCGCAGCGAAGGCGCCATTCAGCGGGGCTCCGCGGGCATGCTCCCCGGCCGCCCTGCAGCCGCTGTCCGCCTGCCGGCCCCCGCCTCCGGGCGCTCCCCGCGCCGCGGCTGGACGCGCGCAGCCTGGGCTTCCCTCCCCGGCACCGGCGTGGCGCGGCGCGGCACGGCCGGAGGGCTGGTCTCTGTGGTGGCGGCGGCGAGGCCGGTGCTCGGACACCCGCTAGCGCCAGGCGGGGGGCCTGAGAGTCCGGCCTGGGGGCGGAGTGAGGCGGCGGCTGGAGAGGGCGGGGGCGGCGGAGTGGACAGCGCCGCGGCTGCCGGCCTGGGGACTACTTTCTACATCTGGCCCCTGGTCTGGGGACCGGAGGTCGGCGCGGCCGGCGGAGGGAGACGCTGGGAGGGGTCCCGTGCAGGGCCGGGTCGCGGCCCCGGGAGGAGGGGGCGGGCACCGCCGGACAATGCACCTGGGGGTCAAGCCCCGGCTGAGGGTCTCTGGCCCGTGCCCCGCCCCCTCTGCCTCCAAGCCACCGTCTAGGACAGAGCCACAAAGGCCGAGCCTCCCGGCCCAGCCAGCCCCCCAGGGTCCTTCTCCCGCCAGCTAGTTTAGGATTCGGAGAGGGAGGAGGCGGGATGGGGAGGGATGGTGTTGAGAGACATGGAAAGGCCGGAGACTTCTCCCCTGATGGCCTCTGCCCATCCCCCTCCTTCCCTCGCATGCCGAGGCCCTGTGGAGGGAAATCTGACCATGTCCCACTTTAGAGATTTGTCAGCTCAACTGACAAATAAACCCCCACGTTTGGGGACGGTTCTTATCCTCCCTGCTCCCATCAGATGGAGCGCTGGCTTTCAAACATCCCCTGAGAGTGCCCTGAAATTAACAATTACCTTTGGGGGACACATCTTATCAGCTCTTCCTCAAGTTGGTCATGTTCTTTAATTTGTGAGAAGTGCGCTCACAAAACGCCCTGTCCTGAGAAGGGAAGAAATGAGGGGTCTTGCAGATTTTCTGAGTTTGCTGTGGGGCACCAGGCTTTGATAAGATTACCTGGTTAGAAGTTTGACTAGAAGAGACAATATTGCGAATTTGTTCGCATCTCCTAAGTTAATTAAGGATAACAAGAGGAGTTGAAACATACGTTTAAAGAATGTGATCAGATTGCTAAACTCGTGTGGATCATAGAGAACGTTTACATACGGATTAGCATTTGCTAATCCAGAACTTAATCTGTGGCACATGATGAGGGCACAGGCTAAAAGCTAGCCTTAATGAAAGCTGCTGAAAGAAATCTAGCTTTTGTCAAGAAGGCACCAACACACTAACTGCCTTTAGCATGTTCCAGAAATCCTCCTGATGGGGGGGGCGGGGGGGGAATCAACAGTTTTAGAACATCTGCTGGGAAGGCAGCCCTACCTTTCCCCAAAGCTTGTTATAATAAAGGTCGGTCTACTTATCAACTTCAACTAAACTGCGTGTAAAACACAGAATATCTTTGGCTATGTTGCTTCCAAAACCTTACTTATAATTTAGATAAATGTGAACTATATCTAAGCCTCAGAATAAAGGTTCATGGAAAGGGGGAACGTTTAAAGCTAATAAAATGAAGCATTTGCAAGGATGTTTTAAATATCTGGTAATTCAAATTTGCATAAAATGATGTTCTTAAGTGTTTGCTGTTAAACTGGTTTTTTTAAAAATTGTATGACATTTTTCTCCCCCTTGACTCCCCCTTTGCCCAGTTCCCTTTCAATGGACCCTAAGTGCTCATATTTCCTGAGTAAGAATTGCTAATAGATGCTTTTATGCTGTCTTTCTTGAATAAATCAGAAGATAAAGGTTGGGGGAGGGGAGAGGTATGCTAAAAGGCAAGGGAAGAACTTTTTTAACTGCCACTTTGCCTTTTCTTTAACATTTCTATTAATCGTAGTAGCCTTTGATTCTTATAAAATGGCTTTGGCCCTTGAGTTGCCTTGGGGAAGAATATAGCATCACATCAATATGAAGTAAGATAATACATTGAGATTAAACAACGCTATGGAATTTTTCTGACATATATTTACTGTCCCATGTTGGGCAGTAGTGGACTTACTCTGATGTAATTATTACCATATTGTATAAAATTTGTAATATGCCCAAAGCTTTCATATTACTCACTTCTCACGATAATGCAGTAAGGTAGGTAGAGATATTATTATTAATATCTCCATTTTAAATTGAAGAAACTAAGACTTAACACACGGTCTCCCGTTAGTAAGTAGTTAACTGGGAACCAAAACTCATCTTCTGATTTAATTTTGTTGTTCTTTCTACTATATTGATTAATTTGTTTGGTCATTATTGCTAGTGGTGACTCTACTTCTTTCAGTAGTTCCTAAGCTTGTCCTGAAAGAGGTAAGAACTGCATGGGTGTTTGACCTCCCAAAACTACCCCTTGGAGGATAAATCTCACTAAGATAAAGAACTACCTAAGCCTCATTTTTCTTTTGTATTCTGAAATAAGAGCAATTATTTTTAGGCTGGAAAGAGTAGAGCCTATATAGTTGAAAGAGATCTGAAACCTGAGGGTAGGTTTTTCAAAAACAGAATCAGGTTCCTTTAATAAATTCAAATCTCCTGGCCCAACTTCGGGAAAAAGTCATATAACTTCACCCATCGCGTTATGGATCTATATCAAATGATCTTCAAGTGCTCTGACCTCTAAATATTATCTGGTCCTGCTAAATCATAGGACCATTTGTAGAAGTTTGGGAATCACAGAGAATGGCAAAAAGGCAACGAAAATCTGAAGAGTTGCTCAATTATTCCTTTAGCAAGTGTTTATTGAGCTCCTACTGTGTCAGTTAGAAGACCAGACCCAGATGAGGATCACATGGCATGATCTTCACATTTCAGAAACACATACTGATGAGCTTAATATTTGTCATCAGAAACATTCCAAAATGGGTTATTTTTTAAGTGGGTTGTAACTGTTGAGGTTGTAAAATGGTGCAGCTGCAATGGAAAACAGCATGGAAGTTTCTCAAAAAATTAAAAATAGAACTACCATATGATCCAGCAATTCCACTTTTAGGTGTATATTCAAAAGGATTGAAAACAGGTTCTCAAGGAGGCATTTACATACCCACATTCATTGCAGCATTATTCACAATAGCCAGATGTGAAAGTACCCTAAATGTCCGTCAAGGGATCAATGAAAATTATGGAATATTATTCAGCTTTAAAGAATAATATAGAATATTAAAATATGATAATATTTTATTGTGGAATCCTATTCAGGATTAAAAAATAAGGAAATCTGTCAGATGCTACAACATAGATGAAATTTGAGGACATTATGATAAGTGAAATAAGCCAATTACAAAAAGACATATTGCATGATGCCACTTATACAAAGTATCTAAAGTAAAGTAAAGAAATAGAAAATAGAATGATAGTTATCAGGGGCAAGGGGAAAGGGGATACAGGAAGTTGTTCAATGTGTATGGAGTTTAAGTCATGCAATATGAAAAAGTTCTAGAGATCAGTTGTACAACAATGTGCATATAGTTAACACTATACACTTAAAAATTATTAAGAGGGTAAATCTATATTATGTGTTTTTTACCATAATAAAAAATTGCTTGTGAATGCATGGGAAAGGCAGTCATGACAAGGCAGACGCTCATGTTTGTTAAGAATATGTGGATCAGGGTAGGTCAAGAAAAGTGGAAAAGCAAAACTTCTCGATTTCAATGAGACATTTGACCACCCATATTTCATGATAGTCTGACAGACTAGATGAAAAATGTTGTTTGGATATTAAAGGGATTTATGCAAGGTAACTTTTGAGTAAAGTTTCCATTTACTCCCACTCAAGGGCTCCCTGTTTGCCATGTTTCTCTCTGAAATCTTTTTAAAATCTGTTCTCCATTCAGTTTCTCCTGCTGCCACCCATGTTCCAGCTCTTGGTGCCTCTTACCTGAGCTATTGTGTTAGAATGGGCTCTCAAAAGACTTCCCAAAAACCTTCCAATCTTTTCATACTCCAATTCATTTTTATAGTACTACCAGGTGAATTTTCCTGTGATCAAGTTTTTCTTTTGATCAGAAACCTTTTATTGCCTTCTCATTGCCTGTAAAATGTACTCATTGCCTATAAAATGCCAAAGTGTTCATTACAAACTCCTTAATTCTAATGGCCCCCGATCAGGCCCCAACCTGCCATTACAACTTTATAGTCCATTTTTTCCTGTATGCAACACTTGAATTGTCCTGACTTTGAGCCTTTGCAGGAGCTCTTTCCTAAGCCAAAATACTCTCTTCTTACCCTTCACACCCACACTGTAATTGAGAACTTTCCAAATCTTAACTAAATTTTCGGGGACCAGCACAGATGTTATTTTGTCTGAAATCTTACACTGTTTTTGTGGCATGTAACTTGTACATATTTTATCACTAATCAGTAAGCATCTTGAGGACACAAACGATATCTGACGCCCCTTTGTGTTCCTCACAGTTTGAAGAACACTGCTTTGTGATTAAGAGGAACTAAATAGATATTTGTTGACTGAAGGAATAATGAATTCCTATAGTAAAATGCTGATTAAATAGATGGAGGGCTATTGAGAGAAAGATCTCTGGGAGAAGATTTCAAAGTTCTGTACTTCAGTTGTCCTTGTCTGTTCTATTTATTATCATTGGCTTGAGGACATGTTTATCTGAATTTGCATTTGACACAATGTATAACTAATATGTTTCGTGATAGAATGAGAATTTTCTCCACTCCTCGTAGTTGTCTAGGAAGATGGAAACTAAAAAGAGTGGTCCTGAAGGACTCTTTAAGTGAGGATTTGTTACTAGTACAGCAATTTCCAAGAGAGAGGAGGAGAGTCAGAAAACAGAAGCCAGAAGTAAATCACCAGGCACCAGAATCAAAGGGATCATTCAGGGGCAGGGAAGGAGAAGTGATGAAGTGTTTGCAGCAAAGGGGAACACAGGATATTTAGAACGAAGGCCAAGAGCACCAGGTGTTCCCTCAGACATATGCCAGCAATGGGAAGAGTCTTAGAGGAACTGCTGAGGGCTGGCCACATTTGCTCATTCAACAAAGTTCTGAAAATCAAGTGTGTTCCAGGCATTGGTAGATGTTGCAGATACAGTTACTAGAAAATTATATGAATATTGAATACTGTGATAAAGTCTGCAATGTTTATGATAATATGAGAACAGAGCTTAAGGAGCAATTTACACTCCTATGGTGGGATGATATGGGAAAGGAGGGAGCATGCTACCAGAAATGTGAAGAGTCTCAGATTTTATCTTGCTTGCAAGAGATCAAATTAGCTGCTGGTTTGTGGATGCTGGTGGAAGACATGAGACTCCCGTGTCAGAGACAAAGGACATGTTATTGTTCATGGCAATAGTAGCAGCCAGAGTATCAGCAATTTTATATCAGTTCCTCAAACCCCAAATCCCACAAAGGGAGCCCAGATGTCACCTTGTGGGTTGTGTTACAGGAGAGGAACTCAAAGCTTAGGGAACTCAAGTCTTTTATGGGCAATGAGCATACCTACCTTTTGCTCTGAAAGAAGACTTTGTCTCTGTCTTCCAAGGCTGTTCACTATATGAGGGGTCTTCAAAAAGTTCATGGAAAGATTCGTATTGTCTTTTAATTCTATTTTACCGTGAGCTTTTTGAAGTCCCCTTATACAAACATCCTTAAATAGGTAGTCCAGAACAAAATGTAATCAGTACTTCTCTTTCAAGGTACGCAGAAATGCAAGAGACCCATGGAGAATTGTCTCCCAACACGTGCTTCACAGTGGACCTGATATATATGGTGAATCTGGAAGGATATTTGAAGTTTTCTAGTTGGATTGGATTGGCCTTCCAGAGAGAATAGTATGAATAAAGAATTGAAGTATGAAAGATCAAGGTATATTCAGAAAACTACAAGTAGTGTACAACTAGAGTGCAGGCCACATTGGAGAGTGGAGGGAAAAGAGGCAGGGCCAAGTCAGAAGAGACTTCCTGCCATGCTGAGGAGCTTGAACCTTGTCCTGGAGGCCATGGTTTTCCAAAGGCCACCCCTAGAATGGTTTCCTGTGGTGCGCTCTTTGCTGTGTGCCCTGTGCCGGGTGCTTTAGTAATTTTATCTCCCTCAATCCTCATAACCAGATATGGTAGGTATGACTATCCTCAGAGATTAGCAAAAGCTCAGAGAGGTTAAGTAGCTTAGTCTAGATCACACAGCAGATACATGACAAAGGCATGGTTCTCCCCCAAGTCTACCTGACTCAGTGTTTTTGTCCTTAGAACTCTGAGTGTACTGTGAAAAGTAGAAGAGATAGAGGAGTGATAGCTGGAGGCAGACAGATAGAAATACTGGCAGATTCTAACAAGATAATTTTTGTTAGCCGAGAGTTGTTTCTCTGTTTCTTATGCTCTGAAATGACACTTCTTGATGGTTTTGCTGGCACACTCTCTGTTCTCCTATCACAGTCTACCTGAGACTGCCACCTTTTTTTTCTGCTTTGCATGGACCGGTAAACCACAGACAATTGGTAGAGCTAGGATGTCTGATAGGGAGAAACATCTTCCTTGTTTTTCAAGTAGCATGGAATTTAACTGAGATAAACAGAAACTCCTACTTTCTGTTTAATTAAATTGCATTTGATGGACAGAAGTCAGGGCTGGGTGTGGGGAAACCTGACGTATACGCAGTTTGTGAGAAAAAGACCTGCAGGTATTGATTACAACTGAGCCAACAATGAGTGTGGTTGTCAATCTCACTAATGCAAACCTGTGCTGTGTTCATAGATGTGTATTGTCCAGGACAAAGAAGGTTTAGTCTCATATATTCCACTTTAGTCATACTAGGTCTAGTATATTATACTTATCTCTGAATTTCCCATTTTAAGAGGCAAGGGCAGCCTGGAGTGCAAGCAGAGAATAACTAAGAGGGTAAAATGTTTGGAAACCAAAATACAGACGGTCCCTGACTTAAGATGGTTCAACTTAGAATTTTCAGTTTTACTGTGGTAGAAAAAGTGATGCATTCAGTAGAAGCCATACTTTGAATTTCAAATTTTGATCTTTTCCTGGGCTAGTGATATGCCATGTGATACTCTCTCACAATGCTGGGCAGCGGCAGCAAACCGCAGCTCCCTGTCAGACACACACAGTCACAAGGGAAAATAACCGATCCTCTACAGTACACTGTGTTGCCAGATGATTTTGCCCAGTTGAAGGCTAATGTATGTGTTCTGAGCACATTTAAGGTAGAGTAATGTAAAACTAGGCTAATAATGTTCAGTAGGTTAGGTGTATTAAATGTATTTTCAACTTATGATGAGTTTTTGGGGAGGTAACCTCATCATAAGTTGAGGAGCAATACTGACATCAACAACAGCAATAACTAATCCATTCTACAGAGGAAGACACAGTCATGGAGAGGTTAAGAAACATTCCTAAGGTCATACAACCAGTAAGTGGTAATGAAGAATTCATATTTGGGCTTGTCCAATCCATGGTTTATGGCTTCATGTGTATTTGTTTCCTTAATCACACCAAGAGTGGTTTTATCATGGAGCCCCATTTGTCTTTGATAGCATTCATAGGTCTATAGTAGACAGGATTTAATATCAATTGAATTTTTATTTCAGGGGCTCTACTGCAATGCATTTAAGTAATAACGAGCAAAATATACACACATATGAAAATATGACCTAAATATAACTTCCAGGATCTGAAAGTTAAATCATTCCCTCCTCTTCAGCAATAGTCTTATCTTCCTGCAAGAGCCCTATTTCCAGCTCTCCTTGATATAACTTAAAAAGAAAGGGAAAAAAATTAGGAAATGGAAATTTTGAGGATGCTGAAGAGAAATGTAATGAAGATGTCTAAAGTGAGACCAATGGGAAGAGGTGAAAAAAATGTTTAGACCAAAGAAGTAAAAATTGTGGAAGAAATTCACAGCAGCAGCAAAATAACTATGAGTTTTAGAAAGTCTCCATCATCCCACCCATCCTGCTGCAGATCTCCTGACCACTGAAGAGGTGCATGTTCCTACTCATGCTCTTTTCGGTGGATGAGAAAAGAAAAATGTGCTGGTAAGGAGAGAGAAAGGTATGTCCTAAGATACTGGCCCAACACCTTCATGCTTCATTAGAGGCACTCCGGGGGTCTAAATAGACTTCAGCACACTATTTCTAGACACCCCCATGCTAAGCTTTTATTTAGTACTTTCATAAATCTTTTATGACTGTCCTCAAATAGTGCACCATGCCTCAACACCTTCACATAGCACCTAGCAAAGTGCTTTGCACACAGTGGGCCATGGGGTCCCCAAACTTTCAAGGAGTGGAATAAACCACTCTTCACTTTGCCTCCTGATAAGTGGAATGGAACTGATAATCTATAGTCCATGGTTGGCATGTGTGTGTGGTGAGGGTGATGTGGAGGCAGGGAAAGGAAAGACAGTTCACAATTAGAAGCCTCTGAGCTGTGTCCACCCCACCCCCAACTCACCTAGCCAGCATTTCAAGCTCCAAACTTTGAGGAACCCCACGCTCTCTCCACCCCCTGCCATGGGAAATGATGCTGATGATGCACGTGGAGAGAAAGATTGTGGCCACTTCTAGTTCATAATTTACTGAAGTAGGTTTCATGAACCAATCATTTTTCTGATCAACTCCTCAAAGATTTCTGTAAACTGATGACTTCAATGTCTCATTGAAAATGCACTTTGTATCAGTCGGAAACTTCAAGTTCGTCACTATATGTTGGTTCGCTATTACTTCTGCTCCTATCTACCATGAATAAAAGCACTTGTCATATTTAGTATGTGCTGTTTACTGTCTACTGGGTGGCTATATCGACACTGTTCACCATCTCTATTTAGGAGCTCATAAGCCTACAGATTCCTGAGAAGTACACATGCTTCCAACTAACAAACGGTTATGTATTTCTCTAGTTTGTAGATTGATGGCTATCATTGGTAAGGGATACTATGTGAAGGAGGTTTGGGGAGAATAGTTTTAATAGTTATCATTAGAAACATGGAATTTTTTTGAAGCTTGTATAAGCTTTCCAAAGATTTTTAGATCACTGCATGTTGTTTTCTAGATCTCTTGGCTACAAGAATTAGAGATGAAAAGGTAACAAATGTAGGGATATATATAACCATACAAATAGATTATAGTTCTATTGCTGTGGCTACCATTTTTCAGAAAATTAATATTCTTTTTTTTTTAAAAAAAAGATGACCGTAAGGGGATCTTAACCCTTGACTTGGTGTTGTCAGCACCACGCTCACCCAGTGAGCCAAACAGCCATCCCTATATGGGATCCGAACCTATGGCCTTGGTGTTATCAGCACCACACTCTCCCGAGTGAGCCATGGGCCGGCCCCAGAAAATTAATATTCTGAAAATTCACATTTTTCGTAAAAATAAAGACTGATGACTTAGAAGATCAGTAATTGCCCTATATTTATTAAAAAATAATGTTTACCAATAAGTACTCATTTTATGGCATAAAGCACTTTTTTTATGTAGCATTTTTAATGATAACATAAGAACTGTAAACAAAGACTGAATAGTTTGATATGTTTTCATTTTCCAAGATGAAAATGTATGACTATATATTCTGGGGGTGGTGGGTATGACTTATTTATCACAGGTGCTGTCAAAAATTAATCCTCCTTGATTAGGTATGTTTTAAGAATTAGAAGAAATTTTAATTTAAAAAGTTTTTTTTATTGAAGTATAATTGATTATACATATTTTGGGGTACAGTGTTGACTATCATTATTTTTGTACAATATGTGATGATCAAATCAATATTATTAGCATGTTCATTATTACAAATTACAATTATTCTTTGTGTCCCTTACCCAATTTCTCCATAACACTCTTCTCCTTCCCCATTTCCCACTTCTATTAACCATAGGTCTGTTCTCTCCTCCTGAAAGTTTAGCATATTATTGTGGTCCTTCCTTCTTTTCCTTCCTTCTTTTTTAGCACCCATTTACGAATGAGGACATGCAGTATTTCTCTTTCTATGCCTGGCTTATTTCACTTAACATAATTTTCTCCAAGCTCATCCATGTTGCTGTGAATGGCAGAATTTCATTATTTTTTTTATGGCTGAGTAGTATTCCATTGTGTATACATATCACATTTTCCTTATTCAGTTATCTGTCAATGGACATTTAGGTTGGTTCCATATCTTGACTACGGTAGATAGAGCTGCAACAAACCTGGGAGTGCAGGTATCCCTTCAACATGATGGTTTCCATTCCTTTGGATATATACCCAGAAGTGGGCTTGCTGGATCATATGGTAGCTCAGTCTAGTTGTTTAAGAAACTGCCATACTGTTTTCCATAATGGCTGCACTACCAGCAGCGTAGAAGAGATCCCCTTTCTCCACATCCTTGCCAGCATTTCTTATTCTCAGTCTTTTTAATGATAGCCAATCTAACTGGGGTGAGATGATATCTCAATGTGGTTTTGATTTGCATTTCCCTGATGATTAGTGATGTTGAGCATTTTTTTCATGTATCTGTTGGCCATTTGTATGTCAGGAAATTTTTATTTTATTTTATTTATTTATTTATTTTTTTTTTCCGACCGGTAAGGGCAGCGCAACACTCAGCACGGTGTTGCTCACACCATGCTCAGCCAGTGAGCCCACGGGCCATCCCTACATAGGATCCGAACCCGCAGCCTCGGCGCTACCAGCCGCGCACTCTTCTGAGTGTGCCACGGGGCCGACCCAGAAAATTTTTATTTTAAAGCTCAGTTGTTAAAGTTTCCTGTAGGTTTGATGTCAACTAAGTAATCATATTCTCACTTATACTAATCAAATTCTATTTATCACTGAATGGCAACTAATGTGTAATGACATCCGGGGTACTTGTTTTCAGGTTAAAGCCCTTGTGCTGATGCAGAAGCGTTAATTTCTTCAAAGTCTTCACGGTGGCCCCTTCTCAGCCTTTGAGAGTGCAGGCAGTCCTTTTCCGCGTCCCATTGAAGTTGTTCTGCTTTATCACCTTAAATGTAGGGAAGGAGGGAGGAACTGCCCTCTCTTCTTCCACCTCTGCTTCAGGAATCTTACTCAGCCCAGGGATGTCCTGACAAATCTCACTGTGTGTTTTCTAAGGCTGCCCTCTTTTCTAATAGGGTGGAGGGAAGCGAAAGAACAGGGACAAAGAAAAGTGAGTGAAACCTTCCCTGTGCACTCTAAGATAGCACCCCAGTCCTCCCCCACTGACACGCTCTGTCTCCTTACCCTGCTTTATCTCCTTCCCCAGCACAGCATTACTGGATACATTTACTTGTGATCTACCTACTTCCTATCTTTCCCACTAGAGGACTTTATCTGGTTTGCAGCAATCACTAGAGTTTCTGGCACAGAGTAGACACTCCATATCTGTTAAATGAATGAATTAATGCATTTTGCAGACATAATTATTTCATTTGATAGTAGTTTAGTACTAGTGTCAAAGGAATATTCTTGAAACGTTGGTTGTTTGAAATGGACTTTTTTTTTCCTACTTAAAATTCTGTTATGTAAATATAAAATGTTCTTTTTTGAGGAATTTCAGGCAGCTATCTTAATTGGTATTTGGTTTATGGTGGCAAGCACATAAATGTCCACTTAGGCACTCAGCTGGATGCTGAGAAAATTGAGATGAAATGACACAGCCCCAACTCTCCTAGCTCACATCATAGCTGTGGATACAGACATATAAACAAATGCTGATAAGGCCGTGTAGGATATGTGATGTAACAGCAGTATGTACACAGCGCTGGGGGACCTGGTTGGGTAGGAATGCGTTTAGGTGGTGGAGAGGACAATTCAAGAAAGATATCATTTTAAATATTAATGTAAATGTTATTAAAGTAACATATGTATATAGAGTAAAAAGTCATGATGAAAATGAAAAGTTCTGTGCACCCCTTTCCTCCTGGCCAGAGGCCTCCCTCTTCCTACTCTGGGCTGATTATTCTATTAGCCTGCCCTAGCTGTTGTCCTGGGACTGCCCTTTCCAAGTCTCTGGAGTTAAAGCCATTTTTCCAAGATCCCATGTCTTCTTCCTTCTTACATATTAATTTTGCTAAAGCACATCCTGTAGTAGATCGTCAACTAAGTGTCCCCGGGACTTATTATTTGAATTCTGAAAATGTTTTTGTTCCACTCCTACGCTTGATTGATAGTATGGCAAGATATAGAATTCTCAATTTGAAAATCATCATCCTTCAATTCTGGCATCAGTTTGCAGTGAGGAGTCCAATATACCATTGTGACTCCTAATTATTTGAATGTGCTTGTTTTTTCTCTCTAGATGTTTTTAGGCTGATCTCTTAATCCACGGTGTTCTGGAATTTTACCATCATGTGGCTTGGTGTGGGTTATTTTTCATTCATTGTTCCAACAAACAGTGGGTCCTTTCTGAGTTAAAAACTTTTTGAGAGTAACAATCTTACTGACTTTTATCAGCACCTCTCATAGTTCCTTGCAAGATTGTGTGCTCATGATTTTAGAAAAACATCTTTTAGAAAAACAAGACAGGGCTGAGCCCGTGGCGCACTCGGTAGCGTGCTGCGCTAGCAGCGCGGCGACGCTCCCGCCGCCGCGGGTTCAGATCCTATATAAGGATGACCGATGCACTCCCTGGCTGAGCGCCGGTCACGAGAGAAAAAAAAAAAAAAAAAAAAAAAAAAATGAAAAACAAGACAAAAATCTTTTGTATTTTTAGTAGTTACTTTCAATTGTTTGCCTAATTTATTCCAACTTTAATCTTTGTAATATGAAAGAAATTTCAAAGATCGTGTTTTTCTCCTGCAAAATAAAACAAATGCCATATAATAATGCCTTACGTAATTTTGTAATTTTATGTATAGTTTAAGTTTTTCTCACAGATTTGATCACCTACAATATCTTATCAGCTATTTTGTAATTTTTTTTATGAGATAAATTACAAAAACTCATAAAATCAATAAAAACTCATTAGACATTTTCTTTTTTCTATTTTTGAAAAAAAAATGGTAGGTTTATGTGTGATTTTCTTGTATCATAGGTTAGTTTAGCTTTTTTTTCTCTCTCTCTCTAGATAAATAGTAAAAACTGGGAAATGAAAAAGGGCTATCTGGTGAACAATGCAGAAGAGTGAGATGGGTTATTTGGAGGTGGAAATGAAAATCCAAAGAGAGAAAAACAAAAAACACAAACAACCAGTAATGTGTGAGAGGAACCAACTAATGTCTTAGAAGACATAGAAATTAAAACGAAATGTTGTACTTTATGTACTGAGGTGAAAACAAGGTATAACTTCATGGGTCTGTAAGGGTTCGACTTGCATGAGAGGAATAAACAATGAATCCTCCCTTTTGGCTACCGGAACATGGGGAAGGTTTCTGTGATTATGTTTTTCTTCAGTCTGGTTTCACCACCAAAGAAATATCTTTTAAGGGGCCGGCCCGTGGCTCACTTGGGAGAGTGTGGTGCTGATAACACCAAGGCCAAGGGTTCAGATCCCTATATAGGGATGGCTGGTTCCCTCAGTTGGGAGAGCGTGGTGCTGACAACACCAAGTCAAGGGTTAAGATCTCCTTACCAGTGGTGACTGGTAAAAGATTTTAAAAAAAAAAAAAAAAAATCTTTTAGGTTTTATCCACTTTGAGAACAGAAATATGACTGTTGCCTCAGGCTTGGGTTCAAGACTAGCTTCCATGGTGTACTAAGTTGTTATGTGAATTTTCCCAAGAATAAAACAAAAATTCAAATTTTTATTAAAATTATGTCTCATTCACTAAGTTGTTTTTGCTTAGTGTTTTTTTTTTTTTTTTCTTTTTCTCCATTCCCGCAGAAATCCAAGTCTCAGACTACACTGGCAAAAAAAAAAAAAGTGCTCATTTTAACTACTAAACTTTATTCGATTTGGAACTAACTATATACACGGATGCCTCTTTTCAAATTTCTGGCTTATAGTCACTGTAACTATTGAGAACTAATCTCAAGTCTGACCACTTGGTTTCAAATTTTATTCCCATCATTTACTTAGTTTTATGATTTTTGGCAAGTCGTTTAATCCCCTTCAGTTTCCCCACCTATAATATGTGGATAAGAATAGTACATACATCATAGAGTTGTTATAAAGATTAAATAAACTAATATATAAACAGCTTGGCAGAGTGGCTGGCATACAATAAATACTCAACAAGTGTGAACATATTATATTAGCATATATAATGTGCAGTTGAGCTCCATGTTCAGTTAAGCATTTAATACAACTCCAAAAAAGCTTACATTTTGTTTTCAGTGAATGTAATGAAGATTCTTGGCTTAGAAAAGATCAGAAAATATCAAATGCTTCCTCTCCTCTGTGCAAACTATCAAAATCAGTGCAGAGGTATCCAATCCATGTCTATAATGACCAAGAAATTTCAAACCAACCTGTGCTACCAAATAGGATTAAAAACCTACTTGTAAAGTGCATTTATATACATCTTTTCCAGATAGCTATGTTGCATATAATGGTCTCCTTATTTATAAGAATTTGCTAGTTTAATAAAATAATTTGTTAGATATTTGAAGCAACTATGACCAGATATAAAGGTGCTTAGTATAAGAAAGGTTGCTGAGCAATTTATGTAATAAATATATCGTTTTGTTTCTGCACGCTGTTAGGCCCATTATGAATAATGATAGCTGCTGTAAGATTCCATGGCGTAACACAATAAAAATTTATTTCATGCTTATGCTACAACCAATTTAAATATTCAAGATTGGTGGATGAAGATCCATATAGTCATTCAGGGACCAGAGAACAGAGGGCAATGGAGGTTTTTACGGGCCGGTTCTGGAAGAGTTGTACATCATTTCAGCTGTTTTCTATTGGCCAGAGCTCAACCACATGACCAAATCTTATTCTGTGGGGGCTGGGAAATGTAGTCCAGATGGATTCCAGGAGTAAAGGAAATGGGTTTTAGTGAACACATAGTCTCTGCCTTATCCCAGTTCAGAAAGAAAACCAACAAATATTCTTGGAAGCTGTCAGGGTATATGAAGTCAACAAGCCTTCATCGTCTGGTCAGAGAAAAAGTTTTGGTATCTATGGTCAAAATGACACAGGAAGAATAGTTTTCAGGAGCAGCTGAGTGACCTAGCTAAGTTTCTTAACGTTTCTGAATTGGAACCATCTCATTCAATAAAATAGGGATAGGAACAGTATCTATCTCTTATAGTTATAAGGATTTAATAAGGTGGTGTATGTAAAATCCCTAGAACATAATAAACATTTCACAAATGTTAGCCATCATCATCATTATTAAGATATTTCAAGTCCTAAGAAAAAGTTGCTGTGTACCTAAGACATACTTTTGTTTTCATTTATTTGCTCCTTTGGTAACGAGTTTCTGAGTGCCATCCATTCTCTTTTCTTCGCGCTTAGCTGCATAACAATTGCCTCATGCTGATGGGGTTATTTCCTTTTTGATTTAACAACAGAGATCCAAGAGAGCAAGGCAAAAGTGACAGTGTCTTTAATGACATAGCTAAAGAAGTCACACACTTCTGCCATATTCTATTTGTCATACAGGTCAACGCTGATACACTGAGGGGGCACTACACAAAGATGTGAATACAAGGGGGCAAGGGACTGTTGCGAGATCATCTTGGAAGCTGGCTACGCACAGTCTGCCTCTGGCCCCCAATGTTTTATGTCCCTACAACATGCAAAATATACTGACCACCTCCCAAGGCCCTGGAGAAGCCCATTTTTTAACGGAAAGGTTCTTGATGCACTACCTTCAATCTTTATGAGATCTTAACAAAGAATTCTACAATGAGCTTCAACTTTATGTATATCTCCTGTGAATGCCTTGGGCTTCATCTTTGCCCAGAAGCTATTTCTTAATCTATGCATTATTTGTCATCTGGAGAGGCTGGGGATGTTCAA
This sequence comes from Cynocephalus volans, assembly GCF_027409185.1. NCBI lineage: Eukaryota > Metazoa > Chordata > Mammalia > Dermoptera > Cynocephalidae > Cynocephalus > Cynocephalus volans. Next base: position 83,153,403 of record NC_084462.1, on the reverse strand, counting down.
ACCCAGTAAAATGTTTCTAATTTTCATTAAGATGTCACTGGCAGCTTGCTCAAAGGCCATCAGGCTTCAGCTGTCAGTCTCTTCAGAACCCTTTAGGCTTTTACTAATAGTCTCCTTAAAGTCCTTCTAGTTTCTTCCCACTGTCTGGTTCCAAGTTTCTCTCATATTTTTAGTATTTATTTTGGCAGCAGCTTACTTCCAAACATCAAAATCTGTATGGATTATCTACTGATGCATGCCAAATTACTCTCCCTCCCCAATTAGCATCCTAGAATAACAATAAATATTTTTTATTCTTACAGTTTCTGTGGGTATATTAGTTTTCTATGGCTGCTATAACAAATAACCCCAAACATAGTGGCCTAAAACGACACAGATTTATCATTTTATAGTTCTATACTTCAGAAGTCTGACATGGGTCTCACTGGGCTAACATCAAGGTGTCAGCAGAGCTGCATTCCTTCCTGAAGTTTTCTTGCACCTTCCAGCTTCTAAAGGCCATCCACTCTCCTTGTGTCATGCCCCTTTCTCCATCTTCAGAGACAGCAATGGCCAATCAAGTTCTCACATTGCTTCTCTCTGATATCCTCTTCTGCCTCCCTCTTCCACATTTTAAGGACACATGATTACATTGGGCCCACCTGGATAATCCAGGATAACCTCCCTATTTTAAGGTCAGCTGATTAGCAAACTTAATTCCATCTATTACCTTGATTCCCCTTTGCCATATAAAGTAACATATTCGTAGGCTTTGGGGTTTACAACATGGACATTTTGGGGGAGGGATGCCATTCTACCTTTCAAAGTAGGTTAGAAATTCAGGAGCATCTTAACTCAGGGTTTCTCATAAGATTGTAGTTGAGAAGTCAGCTGGGCCTGCAGTTATCAGAAGGCTCGACTGGGCCTGGATGCACTTCTCAGGTGACTTATCCAGTTGATGGTGATTTTTGGTGGAAGACATTAGTTCCTTCATATATGGGGCCCTCTTCTACAGCTTGCATGTCCTTAAGACATGGTTATTGGCTTCCCCCAAAACAAGTGATCCAAGGAAACAAAGTAGAAGCAGCAATGTTGTTTATGACCTAGCCTCAGAAGTCACACACCAACATTTCTGTCATATTCTATAGGTCACAAAGACTAACTCTGATACAATGAGGGACAGGACTATACAGGGTGTGAATACAGGAAAGTGAGGCTAATTGGGGACATTTTGGAGGCAGGCTACCACACTGCCACACCCTTCACATGAAACCTTTTCTAACCACTTCCCTGCCCCCATCGCACTCCTGTGCACTTTCTCTCTGCCCTCTTCTGATCATACTACCTTTTGTTTCACTTGTTTGTATACAGGTCAGTTTCCCTTTCCTTCATTCCAAGCTCATTGAGGTTAGGTTATGCTTTATTTAGTTCTAAATCCTTAACACCCAGCACACTGTAGTTGAATTGAATTTAATTAAGGAAAGAACACGGAAGCAAACTCCACTTTTGTAAGGGCGACTTGCTGAATGTGGATGGTAACTTATTTGAATTTGGAGTCTTGACCTGGTAAATTCCTTGAGAAATAAGATGTCTTCACAGTCAACATAAGGAACTTGAGGGCTGGGGACTACGTATAATAATTCTTTTGATTGTGTTCCTGCTTTGAATAAAACGGAAACTTGATAACCATGCTAAATACCTGCAGTCTTTTTATTGTTCATTTGTATGTGGCTGGTCCTCACTCTACACATGTCAGTCTTGACCTTTCAGCTTTTGACTGTGTGACGACTAATTATTTAGGCCCCCATTGTTTCTCAGCATCTTTGTGTGCATCAGAGAGACTGTTGGCAACTCCTCCGAAGACAGGACTTATTTGGTCCCCTTAAATTTAAGTGTTTGGCTATCTTGTGTCGTGTAGCAACATGAAAGATTGTGTTAGTGAATATTGTTGCAGCATCTGAAAATGGTTCCAGATTAGATAGCTTGAATTTCTTAAAAGAAATGAACCAAAGAGATTTGGGGTAATATGTGAATTGAAAGGAAAGAGTCTGCCAGTTTCTGGCTAAAAGGTGACCCTTTTAAAGACATATTTGTTAGTCGTGAGTGACAGAGGTTACGGAGCCAGCCGGGACCATTTCTAAAGTGTTAAGCTGACCCTAGGTAACGGGGTCATGGGGTCAGGCAAGGTCAGGATTGGTGGAGGAGAACTCTATGCCTGTTGTGGGGAGCTTTTAAAAGGCTTCAACTTTCTGTCCCTCCCTCTCTTCTTGCTGGTTTTACCTTGCCTGGCTGTTTTCTAAAAGCCACCATGATTTTAAAACTGACTTATAGGCTGACCTCCTCAGCCTGGGGGCACACGGACAACCAGATGCTGTGGTGCAAGCCTCTTCCCGTTTGGCAGAGTGGCAGGAGCCAGCAAGACTGGAGATGGGGACTCTCCTTTTCCCTCTTGCAGTCTGCAAGAGTCTGTAATGAAGATATGGCCTTCAGTTCTTGATGTTATTTCCTTTTGGTTTCTCTGTGTTGACGAATGTTTGGATTGGTGTCTTTGATGAACTCGAACAAGTCATTCAACCTTCTTGGGACTAATTTTTTTTTCTCATAAACAAAATGAGAAAGTAGGACTGCATGATTTATTCTTGCTTGTTAGTCTGTTAGTTGGGGTAGCTAAAATGCCTTTGCTTTTTTTGTTCCTGATTAGTAAAAATTTCTATGATATCTCTCTCTCTCTAGGAATGAAGGCACTGACTTGCTCTTATTCTTGCAAACTATTCTCTATGTGTAATTACTGGCACTGCAAAAGGTGGACTAAGACACTTGAAGCACCTACTGCATTCGTTTTTTAGCCCCAAACTGCTTAAGAAATTTAGAACAAGCTTCTAAGCCCTTGCACATGCTATATGCTCAGCATATGGTTGTATTTGGTTTCTCTGGCATGTAACTTGCATATTACTTATGTAAGCTTCACCACTTTACAACAGTGCTTTGAACAATGATTTTTTTTAAAAAAAGACTTTGTCTCTTTCCCTTCTGAACATTTAAAGCACATTTGGACAGACATCTTCTAAACAGAGAAATTCAGTGATTTGCTCACGTACACCTTAATTGACTGAGGGACATTTCCTCCTCATTAACCTCTCTGCATCAATTTGAAAAGGAAATCAGCAAGACCTCACCATGAATCCTTTCTACCTCTGTATTTCCCCTTTTTTTTCCTTTGGAAAATCTGCTGGAGGCTGGGTCTGATTTTTGAATATTTTCCAGGCTTCCAGCCACAGTGATCTCAGCTCCCTAAAACCACAATTGTCCACAGCTTCAGGGTGCCCCGCAGGAGTTTGCTATGATGGTTGGAAGTCCAGCTCCTCTTCCCTGCCTGCCCTCCACCCACCCACCCACCCACTAACATACGCTCTGTGGTGTTTGCCTGTTGACCAGCGGGCAGTTCTGGCTGCCAGATGCTCATCTAGTTCCTTCCGCCTCTGTTGTAGGAGAAAATAACCAGGGGAAGAAGAGGAAATGATTGTGTTAATGATCATGGCCCCACAAAAATCTAGTGTATATGCTGGAGGAATGGAATATGGGAAGGGAGGGCCCTTGAGCATCTGATTGAGGATTCATCTCCATTGCATTGGAGCTAACAAATGTTTGCACAGGTAACATTCTGTAACGTGAGCAATGCAGACACATAAGACACACAAGAGGTATAGGTGCACAATGTAGTGGAAGAGGAACAAAAATGCATACGGAACTTAAGTGCAACAGTGTAACAGACACAGAAGCAATGCTTTGTGGGAACAGAAAGGAGAAAGGGGTTATTCTGATGGGAAGGCTCTCAGAAGGCTTCATATAGGAGGGAGCATTTTAGCTCAGTCTTGAAGATTGGGCATGATTTAATGAACAGATTTTGTGAGGGGAGCAGAGGTCAGAGAGGACATTTCAAGAGAGGAAAGGGAAAACAGCCTGATAAAATCCTAGAGGAGCAGCAAATGGTGACAAAGAGACAGGTGGGAATCAGTGAGTAGGTTCCTGAAGAATTAAATTTTAGTTTGAAAATCATATTGAGGAAAAGAAATGGGAAATTATTATAGCTGGATGGAAAGCAGGAAAAAAAAATTAAGGACGAGATTGCTTTGGAGGCTTAGTTTAAAATGATTTTTGTTAAGAAAACAATAAGAAAACATGGCAAAATGAACTTTGGATGATACAGAACATCTTGGAAAAATCTTTAGTTATTTAGGGACTATTAGGATTAGGGTAGAGTTTGGAAAAGGGAATAATACTCCATACGGGATAAAAATTCTTATGTTTAGGATTACTGTAATGATAAAGAAAGATAATTTAGGTAAAAGGCTTAATATGATACCAGCTCCCTAAATGGTAGTTGCTATTATTATTATTTTAAAAATTTTTATGATATTTACTGCAATTGTTATAGTTATATGAAACTTAAGTCCAAAAAAACAAAACTTGAAAAGTGCTTAACTCTGAAAAGAGAAGGACAGAAACCATCAAAACATGACCCTAAGAATTTGGAAAACGGAGGTGCCAGTACATAGAGAGTGAGCTGGGATCTGGGACACCTTAGTCCCCTGTGGGACCATCCCTCCAGCCTTGTGCTCTAAGCTTCAACAGCCAGAAACCAATTCTGTTTCCCTAGCAATTTCCCACCCATTTTTCCAGGCCCAGGCCAAATGCCACCCCTCCTCTAAAGGCTTTTCCCTCCCATCAGTCAGAATGCACGTGTTTCCTGTGTGCGCACAGAACATGTGGCTTGTTCAGTGCTCCCGGCTTAACCACAGGGGATCCGTCCCTGGACCCCTAGTGGATGCCTGAAACCATGGATAGTACCAAACCCTGTAGACTCTATTTCCTATATGTACATACGTATGATAAAGTTTAATTTACAAATTAGGCACAGGAAGAGATGAACAATAATAATAATAAAACAGAACAATTATAACGACATGACAGCATCACTACTCTTGTGCTTTGGGGATATTATGAAGTAAAATAAGGGTTCCTTGAACACAAGCTCTGCTATACCATGACAGTTGATTTGATAACCAAGACAGCTAGTAAGCGACTAATGGGCTGGGAGCGTGGACAGCGTGGATACGTTGGACAAAGGGATGATTTACATCCTGCGCTGAAATTAATGGAGCAGGATGGCATGAGATTTCATCACACTGTTCGAAATGGTGCACAATTTAAAACTTCTGAGTTGTTTCTTTCTGGAATTTTCTACATAATATTTTTGGACCTCAGTTGACTGCAGGTAACTAAAACTACAGAAAGAGAAACTGGACGGGGGGACTACTGTACTTTGACTATGCACATATTTCTGTGTCTCTCTCCCCCACCAGACTCTTTTGATTGCCTTGAACTTAGTGGGTGTCCAAGAAATGTTTACTGAAATAAAATGTGGCACATAGTGAGTTCAAAGTTTACCACACATATTTTTTATATAGGTATTAGGAGTAGCCCCAAGCCCCAGATGTAAAAAAAAAAAAAAGTACATTTCTTCTTTTTGTAAGTCCTGTTCATTTCTCTCAGGGTGAAAAGTTATAGTAGTTAGTTAAGGGTATCTCCTGCTTTCCCTATGGCTGCATGTTAGCTCTAGAGGCTTGCACAGAGCCTTCTTGTACTCGGTCTTCAATTTACACAGCTCATGGCTGCATGCCCCTTGTTCCTTGATACTTCCCTGTGCCTCTCAGGCTCAGGGGAACTCATTCTACCACTCTGAGGCTGAGTGGGACCAGCTGCTCAGACACTCACACAGCTACACCCACTCTGGGCCATGCTGCCAGTCTGCTGGGGTCTACCAGAAGACTGGGGTATGAGTGTCCTCTTCTCTCAGCTTCCCTAAACCCATCTGTGGTTTCTGTTGTCATTTCCCATCACCACCCCCCGGACAAAGTCAGAAGAGGCAGACAGGGCACAGGCCTCCTTTTTCAGGGAATTATCTGCTTGCCAATTATTTTTATCATTCTCTCCCTCCTGGCCTGGGCTTTCCTCCTCCTTCCAAAGCAGAAAACCTTCATCTTGGCCCAGGAGTGAGAAAACTTGCTCTGATGCAAGCATCAAGTGTTCTTTCTGTGCTCTGAGAGTCCCTCCAAGGGCCTGGACTTTTAAGTGTCAAAGCATTTCCCCCATTTATTAAGGCACTGAGTGTCCTCTGGTATAGCTGCCCAATTAAGGGAAGAGTGGAAGGAATTTTTAATATTTCAACTACGTGGGCATCTGGTGATGTGGGGCTCATGGTAGAGAAGAGAGAACTGGAAATGTAGATTTGGGAATCAAAAACATATAGTGACAATATCCCAAGCTGAGAGTGTATTTGTTTTCTCCATGCATGTCAAAGGGGAAAAAGAAATCAATCAAGTAATTTTTTGAATTAAGCACTGTGCTAATTACCCATAGGGGACAGACAGGAAGCTTGCAATTTAGTTATAAAAACCTTTTGCAATCTGGCCCCAGGCTCCCTCCATAGCCTCTTTTCTCACCATTGCTTCCCTTGACTACACTCTTCTCAGCCCTTTGCCTTTGCCAGGCTGTTCCCTGAGGCTGGAATGCCTCTGAGGCTCTCTCCCTTCTCTTCCCAGCCAGCAAACTCATCCTTAAAGAAGATCAAATGTCTTCTCCTGAAAGCTTTCCTGATGCCTGCGGCAGTATTGTAGCTCTCTCGCCAGGCCTGCATTGTACCAGCAACCAAGGACCTGTGAAAAATCTGAGGGCAGGGACTGAATCTATCCCCAGCACCTACATAGTGCTTGGTGCATGGTAGATATCCCGTAGTTATTTGTTGACTGAATAAGGGAATGACAGACGCATTTAAAACGATAAGCAAGAGAAGAACATCTGAGAAGTCAACAATAGTCATAGTAATCGTAAGCATTTGCTGTATATTTCAGATACTGTTTTAGCACTTTATCCTCATTGTCTTATTTAATTATAATCACAGCCCTATGAAATAAACACAACTTTAATTTCCAAATGTCTTCATTTACAAATGAAGACACTGAGAGCTGCAGAGGTCAAGTTACCTGCTTACAGATACTTAACTATGTTAGTAACAGTTAAAGAACAGTTGCTCAGTTTGGAATGAGTTTCTTAATTCCTCTAGACGTGAGGGGCTCAGATTCTGTGATCTAGAAGATCACTTTCGGTTTGGAAAGTCTGACTCAATATTTAGGGATATGACTAAAACACAATGTATGCAAAAGGTAGAGAGAGATGTCTGAGATGGCAAAGGGCTGTGGATTGCCAGGGCTACACAGGGTGTGGAGGTGAAGAAATGAATCGATGGAGGTACTGACTCCATCTCTGTCTCCTTTTGTCCCCCTGTGTCCACAAATCCAGTTATTAAATACAGATCATCCATTCTGCCTGTCAGACAGCTTGTGCCTCTCTCCCCACTTCTCCACCACTTCTATCCAGTTTGGGTTTTTAGTACTTTGGTTTGCTGCAGTAACTTCCCCAATGGTCTCTAGTCTTTCCAGTTCATCTTACACCAAGGTATCAGATTTATTTTAATCACAGCACTGATTCCACAACTCCAGGGCCACCAACCTTCAATCTCTTCCCATTACTAATCTTTCATGTTCTGGTCCCCAGGTCTTTGTATTCTCTTTTCCTACCACGTGCAGGGAAACCACATGACTGGCTGCTCTTTCAACATGCACCTTCTCTCTCCCTCCCATTTGGGTTCCTGGCACAGCCTGCACTTTCCCCAACCCCCCACTCCCATCTGAGTCTATTGATGTCCTCCTAGACCCAGTTCAAATGCCATGGCTTTTGTAAAGCTTTCTCAAATATCCACAGTCAAACTTAATTTCCCATTGCACTTCCTGGTGCCTCTGTTATAGCAGAAGATTACAATCAAACCTGTATTTAGAGTTATTTTTGTGAATCTGCTTCCATAATGTTGTGAGCCCCAGAAAAATAGGAATCCTATGTTTTCATATTTCTCATAGAGGTCAATATGCAACCTTTCCCTTAGTGGGCAGTTGATGGTTACTGAGCATGTGAAGGGATGTATAAATGAACAGGCTGTGTTCACTAGGGTTGAGCAACATAAGCCAACAATGTCTAGATTAAACCAAGAAGGGGAATATATAGGGTCTATTTTGTTGAAAGCTGGATATGATGTACTGGGTAAAAAGAACACAGTACAGGTTCCTGTGGAGTTTTCTGCTCTCAGGGGTCTGCTCTGGTAAGTTGTGTTTCTCTGTATCCTCCTGGCCATGTCTTCAATTTTGGGGGCAGCAGTTTGCCCTGTGGCCTCAGTTCTCTCATGGATCTCAGAAAAGTTATTGATTTTCAGTTCAATCAGCATTTTTCTTCTTATGTGGATGGGAGTGATGACTTCCCAGCTGGACCAGAAGGTGGAAGTTGCTGTAGGGTCTGGTTAGGAATAAGACAGAGTCAGATGACTCAGATTCAGAAAGAAAAGAACCTAGAGCAGTTCTGGATACCCATGCAGTGGAAGTCGATCTCTCTGGAGTCCCTGCCATCGATGTGATTTAGCTCCGACCTTGCCCAAGTTCCCCGTCTCTCGCCTCCATACCCCACATTTTAGGGAGGGACCTGAGGGGGTGTTATCCAGCCCTGGATCAATCAGCTATGGCCAAGACCACAGGGTCACATAGAATGGATGTGGCCTCTGGGCCCACCCTTGTGGGTTGGGGGTCCCTCTTCAGAGAAGGAGTCATCTCTGTGAGGTGTGCAAAATCATGAGAAGCATCTACCTCACCGCCAGAGGTCCCTGTTTGAAAAGTTTAGCAGAAAAAGAGAGAACAGGGCAAGGGAAAGAATAAATTAACTTCTAGAGGAGGCAGATATTAGGTAAAAAGAAGAGCTATTATTGTTCAATCTGAAAAAGATGGAGAATGTTTAAAAGAATGTTTACGAGAAGTCGTTTGAAAGAATATTAGTGTTGTCCTTGGACAGTGTTTTGAAGACTGGAGAGATGGCATCTAGAGGGGGCAAAAGTATATATGTACAAAGAAGAAATTAATCTTAAACTTACTGCTGCTTAAATCATACATTTGAAGAATCAGCTGTTCGTGGAAAGAGAAAGTAGGGAGAGAGTTGGAAGGAGGTCATAAATTGCAGGGATTGTTCTCTGTTCCTGTTGGTCAAAACCTGAGGTGTGATTGCAGTTGAGTCAGTGGGATGGGTGGGCGAGGGGAGGGTTGAGCAAGCCGGGCTGGGGTGGGTGGAGGGCGTGCCCTTGGGGGCTGGGGGCATGCCTCTCGCAACCAGGGTAGCTTCTGAAAGCATACATGGCCGCTGGAAGGATTTTAAGGAGTAAAGATGGTATCAGGATCAGACCTTGGGTGCTGAGGTTATTAAGTGTTCAGGCAGAGAAAGGACATTGCTCTCTGAGACCACAGAGATAAGAGTTTGGCTGCAAAGGTGATATGGAGCCTAAAAGGGTTGGGTGGGCTGAGCACATACTAGCAGCCTGACATTTTAATCCTTTCTTTCTTTCAAGATGGGTATTGTTCCTGTATTACTTTCCTAGTGCTGCTGTAACAAAGTATCCCAAATGGGGTGGCTTAAACAAACAGAAATTTACTGTCTCACAGTTCTGGAGGCTAGATGTCTGAAATCAAGGCATTGGCAGGGTTGGTACCTTTCTAGGGCTGTGGGGGAAAATCTGTTCCATGCCTGTCTCCCAGCTTCTGGTTTGCAGACAATCCTTGGCATTCCTTGGCTCGTAGACGCATCACTCCAATCCCTGCCTTCGTCTTCACGTGGTGTTCATTCTGTGTCTTCACGAGACTTTCTTATAAGGACAGCAGTCATATTGGCTTAAGGGTCCACCCTACTCTAGTATGACCTCATTTTAACTACATCTGTAACTACCCTATTTCCAAATAAGGTCATGTTCTGAGTTACCAGGGGTTAGAATTTCAACATACTTTGTTTGGGGGAGACACAATAACAGCTCCCATTTTACAAATGGGCAGACTGAGGCTCAGAGAGGTTCAATGAATTGCCCAAGGACACATAGCTAGTGAGGGTCAGAGCCAGAATTTGAACACATGTCTTCCTAACTCCAAGATTTAGATGCTCTTATCTTCTCTGTGAACTGAGGGTTGGTGGAGAGCAAATGGAAAGTTCAAGAGAGAGAAGGTTGGCGGCAGTCAGGTGGGCATTGAGCTTGAGAAGCAGCAGGAGGACTATTTGGCAAGTGGCCAGGGCTTAGCTGTGCTGAAGGACACAGAGTTCTTATGTCACCTGGATGTCAATTGATGTATTTTAATGATAACTCACAATATTTCTGCACTTTAGCACGGGAATGTAAATATTAGGATTTGGGGAGTCCTGATCCAAATTTTTGGTAAAAGTGGGGTACTATTTGTAGAGCAGCAGGTCAAAAAATAAAAATAATGATGATAGTGATAATTAATGCTTCCACAGTACTTTACAGTTTTGACAGGACGTTCACACTCAGATTACTTGAGAGTCCCGCCAACCCTGGGCAGTACCTACTGCTATCCTTAATTTCAGACAGGAAAGTAAGTGACTTGCTCAGCATCTTCCAGCTGGTGTGGAGAGGAATGGCCAGGACTCTAATCCTATTCTCTTTCCACTGAATCCCCTTAGGTGTCTTCACAGAGATGACAGCTGGTGCAGCGAAACTAGGAGATGTCACTGAGAGAGAGCACAGTGCAGAGAAAAAGAGAAGAGGGGCAGAGGAACTAGTGGATCCACACAGGGTGGAATCACAGGATCGAAAGAGAAAGGGACAGTGTATAAACAGCCTCAAATGCTTGGGGAAGGCCAAGCAGAGTGAAGATGGAGAAAATGTCACTGGGTTTGGAAGTGAGTAGTTCACTGGTGACCTCTTCTAGGTTTCAGGAGAGCAGTGGGAGGAAACTGGAGTGCAGGGGGTGGGGTTGAGGAAATGGGATGATGAGTGGCTCCATTTTTCATTCAGAAAGTTTGGCAGGGCAAAGGAAGAGAGAACAGGATCGTAGCTGGAGGGCACAGCAGGACCCAGCAAAGGTTGTTCCAAGGGGGAGGTGGGGGGACCTGTGCATGTCTGGAATACGTCTGATTTCAAGGCTAGCCTCTGTTTCCAGATGTGCAGTAGTCAGTGATGAATACAATAACGTCTCCATCTGTCAGCCCAGCTCTAGTCTTCCTTCTCTCACAAAGACTCCCATGTCCACTAGCATATGTTATTAATTTTGTTTGCATTGTAGTGGGCAGTATATTGCCTAACATTTGTCAGGGAAGTCTCTATGGTAGATTTATATCTACATGACCATGCCGCAACATTTACCGCATAGTGACTAGGAGCTCAGTTTCTGAAGTCAGAAAGACCTGGGTGTGAACACTGGCTCTACCGGCCAGTGCAGCCTTGAGCCGGATAACAGCCCTTAACCTCAGTCTCCTCACCTGAGAGCAGGCATCATATCTGTCACAGAGTGTTGTCAGTAAGTTTAAATGAGATAAACCACGTACAGTGCTTAACTCAATGCCTAGAATATACTAAACATTCAATACATGACAACTATTAGTCATTGTGGTCTTGGGTCAAGCAGTAAAAACAATGCTACTACTGTCTTCTCCTTAAAATCAAAGTGGAGTGTTGCTTTTACTTTTTGTACCTCACACTGTACAGTGACCCCTCAGTCTCCTTTTACCAGGATTTTCTTTAGATCAGAGGCTAAGGGTGCTGAATTGGCTACACTCCACACCAGAGCAGACACCTCCCCCACTCGCTCCTTCACTATCAGGTCAGTCTGTGTGTGGGAAAAAGAGATCTGAGTCCTTTTCAAACAGATCTGGGATGCGGTGGGGGGAGAGGAGGAGGGAAGGAAGAACACCAAATGAAACTCTTTGATCTAAAAAAATGCCCCCCTCAACACACGCACGCGCGCGCGCGCGCGCACACACACACACACACACACACACACACACACACACACACACACACACACTATCCAGTCTGTATCCACCAGCCTTCCTTTCTGAGGCCTCAAAGACAAAGATAAGAACATTGCTGGGAGTTTCCACTTTTACAGATATTAAAAATCGTAAATTCTGACTTGAACCATCACAGCTCTTTCTTAGCCTATAAAATCATTGATTGATTAGGTATTTGGAAACATTGCAAAATTATAAAAAAATTTTTAACTTTTAGAAAAGCTGTCCACTTGGGGGAATGGGAGGGGGGAGTGGGAGGGGGGTGGGTGAAGGAAAGGGGGAGGAATGGAGAAAGGGCAGAGCTGCTGAATAGCCGTAGGCCAGACTACCCCAGAAACCCAGACAAATATAAACAAATATCCATGCCCACTGTGATTTTCTTTCAAGTTTTCCCAGCTCTTCACAAATACCACTCCTCCTTTGATCAAAGTTTCTTCTGAAGACCTAGGGGGAAAGATGGAACAGGCTTCCTGCTGCTCTTGCCCCATTTTATCTCATTGAGACCCTCTGCTGATTAGGAGAAGGCCACTTGGCCGAGGAGCCCACACATCTCTGCTCCTGGAATGTGGTCGCTACAGTACCCTGGGCTGTCATGGGAAGAGTGATTGCCTCTCTGGAGTGTGAAGATAAACAGATTTCTCTGTCTGCAAAGCTTGTTCCCAGCACCACCTACCCACCCCTGCTCTGGAAGAAGCCTTCTGGCCATCCCTGCTTTAAAAACAACTCCAAAATATGACAGCTCTGCACCCAGACTCTTTCTACAGACCCATATCATTGTCCTCTCAGGATCCCTGGGGAGGGGAGTGGTTAGCACAACTCAGGCTTTTAGGAGGAGGCAATGCCAAGATAAACTGGTTCAAAAATAGCTGAGCAAATAGCAGAGCAGGGAAGAAGGGCATGAACGCGTAACTCTGATGTTATGATTGCCACAGTTGTTTGAATTTCTTTCTGGGGACTTATGTGGATTTTGCTGAAATCTCTCCAGGAACTCCTGTTCCTATAATCTTGCAGCTGGCTGGGCAGCAGTTCTTCACGGTCACCACCTCCTCCAGCACCAAAGGGGATCTCTAAAGCACCCCAGCGTCTTCTTTCTTGGTTTATACGCTGCCTGTGATTCAGTAGCTGGTAGGGGTATGAGTGGAGAGTGCTTACCTGGAAGGGACTCAGATTGTCACGCAACTATTTTTTTTTTAAAAGTTCAGTAAAAATCTGACATGTATTTCCATCGTGAATAATTGTGGGAGGTAAGAGTGGGCAGGGAGCAGTTTGGTTATAAGAAGCCACAGGTCTGCTCTCAAAATTCTTCCTTTTTGTGGCAAAAGCCATCGCCTTTATTGTCAGGACAATGACAGTTTCCTACTGGCATGATTTGCAAGCCTGGATTTAACTTTTCAAAGTGAAGGCCCCACTTAAATTGAAGAAATAAACACTGTCCCCTAATGGATTTGTACACGCAAATCTCACGCCTGGTGAGAGCTGAAGCACAGAAAAGCACAGCCCCCAGGCCAGGTAGGAATTTTAAACCGATAACCTTCTCAGAATAGCCAATTTGGTCAATAATCCCCCAGCAGCAGGTAACAAAAGGCTGCTTGATGAGTTACAGACAGGGCTCCCTGCCAGAGGCCCCTAATGGTCAGAAGTACATTCCCTTGTGTCTTCATGCTTTTGTTCTAGAAAAACCTCTCCAGGCTCTGTGGGTTCCCTTCTGGCGCCAGCTCCCCAGGCAGGTGAGGGGAGAGAGGAAGGGCTTTCTTTGCCCAGGGCAGCAGGAAAGGTTCTGCAAGGTGGAGGGAGGAGGAGTGGGGGAAGGTGGCGTATCTGACTCTGTGTTACACTTCCAGGCTTGGGAGCTGGGGACCTCGGCAGTGAGCAAACTGATGACCCTAAAGAAGACAGAGAAGTTTTAGTGCCTCCACCTCTACTCCCCAGGGCAGGCAAGAGAGTGGGCTTTGGGGCTTGAGACCCCCTTCTCCTTAGGCTCCCTAAGAAAGGAGCCGCTTTCCAACTGATCTCAGGCAAGAGAGAAGTGAGGGCCCCCTCCCTAGGCAGAAGTTAGACATGAGAAAGTTTGGCTTTGGCACCCAATTTTGTGTCTCCTGTCCTTCCACCGGCTCTTTGACACCCAGCACCCCTGCTTATACTCGTTCCCAGCTCTCAGCTTGCATTCATCTCCTTCCTGGGGCATGTACATGAAGTCACTCCTCTACCCCTCTCATTTTCTTCTTTGATCCCTTGCCTCCTTGTAGTGGATTGAATTATGTCCCCCCAAAACTCACTGAAGCTTGAATTGTGTTCCCAAGTTTTATGTATTAGAAACTTGGCCTCCACTGTGACTGTTAAGAGGGTGGGAAATCCTATTATGGTAATTGAGAGGTGGAGCCCTGAAGAGGTGATTAGATTCTGAGAACCATGCCTAGTGAATGGATTAAAAACGGTGGTCAGGGGCCTGGTTCTGAGGGCTTTAGAAAGAGAGTGAATCCCTCAATCTCTCTCTCTCTTTCTCTATGCTCATACCCTCCGGCTCCCTGCCATTTTCCGTCTTGAGCAGAAGCAGCCTGAGGCACATGCCAGATGTAGCTGTCCCAGAATCGTAAGCCAAATAAACCTCTGTTCTTTATAAATTACCCAGTCTCAGGTATTCTGTTATAGCAACACAAAACGGACTAATACACTCCTTCATAAGCTCTGCCTAATTTGTGATTTGTTTGTGTACTTGTTTCCCTCTAGATCTTAGGGCCCTTGAGGTCCAGGTGATGTCTATCTGACGTCCGTCTGGCTGGCCTGGTTGTACACAGTAGCATCTCTCTCGGTGAATGCCAAATTAATGGAGAAATGAATAAATGGAACACTCTGAGGATGTCTCTCCAAAGTGTCCTCCATTGTTCCAAAATGTCTTCGTCCTCTTAAGTCAACATCAGATAGTGGAGACCTGGGTCTTCCAGATGTCTGGTGTTGTAGCAGAGGACAGAGAATAAAGGCTAACACATAAAGCTCACTGTGGACCAGGCAGTGTACTGAGCACTTTCATTAACCTGCCTTGATCTCACAGCTCTGTGAAGCAGCATGTTTCTTGTCATTTCATTTTATAGATAAGGAAACTGGGTTTATGTGGCTTGCCTGAGATCATAGAGCTGGTAAGTGGCAGAGCTCACACCTGTACCACACCCTGTTACCTGGCCAATCATTCAACAGCAGCAAATGGAGGCCTCCTCTATAAAAATCATGTTCAGAGGCCACAGAGTGGCTACAGTGGATGCACTATGAGACCGTCAAGGAAATTCCAGGTAAAAATAAATATATCCATTTGCTTGGAAGGGCTGGTTCCCACCCCTTTTTAGTAGGCTGTCATAAGTCAGAATGGCAAATAGCCTGAGTAACCCCCATCAAATCCCCTTCCCTCAAACTTTAATTGAGAGAAGGACAAAGTTTATGATAATTCACATTAAGGTGTAAGAGGTGAATAGCTTCACTCACCCTTCTAACTTTTGGAAAGGAGCTTGTAGAAGAAAAATTACCTCTGAAGAATTTCAGCAGGTTGTGGGATCTCTTGTTGGGACCAGAGACAGCTGACTGGAGCTGCAGGGCATCTGGAGACGCTGGCTTCAGTCATAGGGAGAACCGGAGGGTGGGGGTGGGTGGTACAGATTTCCTGTCTGGGGATCCTCAGACCATCTTTCATCTGTCACAAAAGGGACCCAGCCCACAGACTCCCCCTTCCAAAAGGGGGTCTGTCATCTATACTTTCCGCCAAGTATTCATCTTTATTATTCTGTGGGATCCTCATCAACAACCTCGTGATTGGACAAATATGAAAAAAAAAAAAAAAAAAAAAAGACAGGACCATGTTTTCCTTTCAGAAAGTTGTCCTAACAAACGGATGGCTCCAGGTGTGATCATGCACTGTCCCTGGGATGCTGATGGGAGTGGACACCGCATGCTCTTTTATGAAGGGTGTTAACAGCTGGAGAAGGTCAAATGCTCTGTTGAATCTTAGAGAAACTTTGGAAGTTTTTTTTTTTTTTTTTTTTTTTTTTTTGTCTTTTTCGTGACCCGCACTCAGCCAGTGAGTGCACCGGCCAGTCCTATATAGGATCCGAACCCGCGGTGGCAGCGTCGCCGCGCTCCCAGCGCCGCACTCTCCCGAGTGTGCCACGGGCTCGGCCCAGAGAAACTTTGGAAGTTTTGAACTAAGGAATATCCATTCATTTATTCATTCATTTAAAAAAAGTGTAGCCACGGGTTTATAATGATGAATTAGCCAATTCCTGCCCTGTGTGGTCTCAGACTGGTAGAAGAGATAGACATATAAGCAAATAACTACAACCCAGCTGGACAAGTGTGATGATAGAGGGATGTCCAAAGAGCTACGCAGGCACAGGATGGAAGCCCAGGGGTGAGAGGGTGGCTGAGTCTCCAGGAAGCTCTCTGGGAAAAGGACATCTGGACCAGGTGTTAAGAGATGAGTAGGTGTTCATTGGATAGAGACTGGACTATAAACATGGGAGTAGATGATGGCCAGGAAAGGGTATTCCATGTAGAAGGAAAAGCATTAGCTAAGGCCCAGATGTGGGAAATAGCAAAGTGCTATTAAGAATGTCAGTCTGTTGAGGTTACTATATGGGGGATGGTGATTTAACAAAACAAACCAAAGAGGCTTCAAGGGCCTTGCCTGTCTGCAGCAGGATTTGAATCCCAACCCAGCCATCTCTCACTGCTTTCCAAAGGAACACCAGTGCCCCTGAGGATGTTAGCACACGTTCCAGTTTGAAAGGGTCTTATGGTTAATACGTGTAACAGTCCTTGGGTTAGACAAAGTTGGATAGGTTCCCCCCACTGCTGCCATTTCCTGAATTTTCATAGTCTAATATAGCCTGAGAGGTTTTTAGCATGAAACATGCTGTTTTATTGTATAGGATAAAAGCATTTTTGTAAGATTCAACACATCTTGAGTACTGTATTAGTGAGGGCTCTCCAGAGACACAGAACCAGTAGGAATACACACACACACATAAACACACACACACACAGAGAGAGAGAGAGACAGAGACAGAGACAGAGACAGAGACAGAGAAAGAGAAAGAGAGAGAGAGAGAGAAATTGAGATTTATTTTAAGGAATTAGCTTATATGATTGTGGGGACTCGCAAGTTTGAAATTTGTAGGGCTGGCCAGCTGGCTAGAAGTTCTGGCAAGAGTTGATGTTGCAGTCTTGAGTTGGAAGGCAATTTGGAGGCAGAATTTCTTCCTCTTCTGGAGATCTCAGTTTTTTCTCTTAAGGACTTCAACCTCTTGGGTGAGGCCCACCCATATTACAGGGGGTATTCTGCTCTACTCACGGTCTACTAGTTTAAATGTTAATTTCATATAAAAAACCAAAAACCTTTACAGCAACATCTAGCTTGTTGTATGAGCAAGCAATCAGGCTCCATAGCCTAGCCAAGTTGACACATAAAATTAACCATCACAAATACTCATGAGGCACTAAACATTATTCTAGACACTGGATGACACAGCAGTGAACTAAATAGACAGGATCCCTGCCCCCCATGGAGCTTAAGCTCTTATAAATAAGTCTGAATGTCTCATCCAGGATGAGTTGGGTGTGGGAGGGGCAGGCAGAGGGGGAGCAGAGGAGGTTAGGGTCTAGGAGGCTGGAGAAGAGGTTCCTGCATTAGCATGAAAGGCACAAGATAATGATGTTAAGATTGGTGTAGGGGCAGTGAGCTTGGAGTTCCAGGGGCTGATAAAAGATTTGTTTTAGAGGAGAAATCAATAATCATTAAAATCATAGGAGGGACACCAACTCTTCATTTTAGAAAGAAGAAAACTCAGGTCTTGAGAGGTCCTGTGACAAGACCGCATGCCATGTAGTGACATTCTTGATATAAGGTACTTCTCAACACATTACATTGACATCTTGGGATACCTAAGTCACAGGTATTGACCAAAGTTTTATCAATGCAGATTTTTTTTACATGTATAACTGAGGATGTTATATATCCTTTGTCTTAGTCCATTTGTGCTAGTATAACAAAATACCACAGACTGGGTAATTTATAAAGAACAGACATTTATTTTCTCGCAGGTCTGGTGGCTGGGAAAGATTCAGTGTCATGTGAGGGCATGTTCCCTGCTTCAAAGGTGGCACCGTGTTGCTGTGTCCTCACATGGTGGAAGAGATGGAGAGGAATGAACCCACTCTCTTAAGCCCTTTTATAAGGGCACTGATCCCATCCAGGAGGGCTCCACCCTCCTAACACCTCCTAAAGACCCCACCTCTTAATACTATTACATTGGCCATTAAATTTCAACACATAAATTTTGTTGGACACATTCAGACCATAGATCCCTATTTGGCTACAACTGAGCATAGCCTATTGTGAAAAATCAGACCAAGATTTGAGCTGAATGGGGCAAGCAATGGAGTGTAGAATGAAGCACCTTAACTTGAACATGGCAGGATAGAAGGTCAGATCACCTAGTTGTTGGAAGATGTGAGAACTTTGCCTCAGACAAAGCTAGAGCAGACCTTAAACAAACCAGATTGCAAATGAGCACAGCCATCCTAGTTTGTATTTCTGATCACCTGGCCCCATTGCAGGAAGCAGACGGAGTGGGATCTGTGAGAAAAGCAGCCTGCAGAGAGCCAGCAGTGTAAATCCCACCCTCTGTGGGCAATATGTGTTTCAAACCAGCCAGGAGCAGCCCGGAAAGCGGCAGGGGTGCAGTGCACCCTCGCCGCCTCCTGGGCTCAGCTGTGGAATCCCACTGCTACGGGAGGCTTTACTTCATTACAACTGGCATTTGTTCTGATTACATTTTGGAAATATTTTCTGTGGCAAAGGAGCACCATGACATTTAGACATTCAGAAAATACTAGAAAGTGGACTGAACTTGTCTTACCCAGGATGGCAGCTGCCAGATCAGAGAGGTCATGTGTCCATGGGCTGCCAGCCAGCCAGCCCCTGCTTGGTGTCCTTCATCCCCCTCCCAAAGCCTGGTGTGGGGTCAGACTGCTACTGTGGCTACCTGGTGTGGGGTCAGACCACTGCTGTGGCTGTTGGATGCAAGTCCAGGCCACGTCGGGCCTGGAGACTGGGTTTATTTAGAAAGGAGTCCGAGTGTCCCATTCTGTCTAGGGCCAGCTGAGATTTGGCCCTCTTCCTGAGCTAGACCATCCTACCCCTCCCCCTTCATAGAGGTTCCTCTTCCCCAGGCTCACCACACACCAGATCAAGCTGAGAGACAATAAACTCATAAGACCGCTTGTGATTAGGCATCTGTTGTGTGTATAGGGAAAAATTCCTGACTATAGACGAGGCAGTGACAGTGCAGCGAGGGTAGGGAGGCTCCCAAAGTGGGTAGAAATTAAACTGGGCTTGGTTAGTACGAACTCAGCCTCAGCAGATACTTGGAATAACCACGATGGCTATTTATGGAGTGATTGCTGCGAGCTATGCATTATGCTGAGCAGTTTGCATGTGTCTCATTCTTCATGGTCCACGAAGGCAATTAACATGGCTATTTGGTTCACTGCTGTATCCCTAACATCCAGAACAGTTTCTCACACATAGTAGGTACTCTACAAGTATTTGCATAACACCTAAGAGGTAGGTATCATGATTTCTCTTTCACAGTGCTAGAATTTAGGTCTGAAGTGAACTGCCAAAGCTGAAGAGATAAAGTCAGGACTCAAACTCACATCTTGCTGACCTGGAGCTTTCACTCTTAATCACTCTGCTGCACTGGAACCATCTGGGCTTTAAAGAGGGCAGTGCCCAATGCCTGCAGTCTGTAGACTGGAATTAATGCTAGGACGTACTTACCCAGTACTGTAGTAAATTAAACAGAATAATCAAAAGAGTTCAGTATAATCCCTATCCCCTTCTTGAAACCACCTCTCATGACTGCAACCTCAGGAATTTTCCTCTCAGCCCTTTCAGTCCTATAACACACAGCTGGCACATAGCTGCTACTTAGTATTATTTAAATAGACGTTTGTTCCTCACATATTGCTCATGGTATTTCTTGCATTTTTTTTCCTTGCATTTTTGCTTTTTTTCTTTTTGTACATTTTCTTTTTATATATATGTATGTATGTATGTGTGTATATATATATATATATATTTTATTGCACACATCTCTGGGATACAACATCGAACATCATTACCAGTGTGTAACATGTGATGTTCAAATCAGGACAGTCAGCACATCCACCATTACACAATGCAATCGATCCTCATGGCCCCCCAGCAACTCCTCTCCATTATCCCCCACCACCACAACCCCAGCTCTGTTCCCCTCCTCCAAAAAGTCCAATATATTATTGTGATTGCTGCATCCCTTTTCCTCCTTTCTTTCTTTCTTTGTTCATTCATTCATCTATTTTTTTATTAGCTCCCACATATAAGTGAGGACATGTGGTATTTCTCTTTCTTTGCCTGGCTTATTTCACTTGATATAATTTTGTCTTAAGTTCATCCATGTTGCTGTGAATGGGAGAATTTCATTCTTTTTTATGGTAGAATAGTTTTCCATTGTATAAAATATACCACACTTTCCTTATCCATTTATCTGACGATGAGCATTTAAGTTGGTTCCCACTCTTGGCTATTATAAATAGAGCTGCAATAAACATGGGAGTGCAGGTGTCCCTTTGACATGATGATTTCCATTCCTTTGGGTGTATACCCATCAGTGGGATTCCTGAGTCATATGGCAACTCTATCTGTGGTTGTCTGAGGAACCTCCATACCATTTTTCATAATGGCTGCACCATTATACAGTCCCACCAGCAGTGTAGGAGGGTTCCTCTTTCTCCGCATTCTCACCAGCATTTGTTATTCTCTGTCTTTTTGATAATAGCCAGTCTATCTGGAGTGAAATGATATCTCAGTATGGTTTTGATTTGCATTTCCTGGATGCTGAGTGTTTCTGAGCATTTTTTCATGTGTCTGTTGGCCATTCGTATATCTTCCTTTGAGAAATGCCTATTCAGGTCCTTTGCCCATTTTTTAATCAACTTACTTGTTTTTTAAAACTTTTATTTGAGTTCCTTGTATATTCTGGATATTAATTTTTAGTCAGATGCATATTTTGCAAATATATTTTCTTCTCTGTTGGTTGTCTTTTCGTTCTGTTGTTTCTTTAGCTGTGCAGAAGCTTTTTAGTTTGATATAATCTCATTTGTTTATTTTTCCTTTTGTTGTCTGTGCTTTTGAGGTCATACTCATAAAGTCTATGCCCAATCCTACTTCCTGAAGAGTTTCCCCTATGTTTTCTTTTTCTTTTTCCTTTTTTTAAAAGATGACCAGTAAGGGGATCTTAACCCTTGACTTGGTGTTGTCAGCACTATGCTCTCCCAAGTGAGCTAACTGACCATCCCTATATAGGGGTCCGAAGCCATGGCCTTGGTGTTATCAGCACCACATTCTCCCAAGTTAGCCATGGGCTGGCCCTTCCCCATATTTTCTTTTAGGAGTTTTATAGTTTCAAGATGTACCTTTAATTCTTTAATTCATTGTGAGTTGATTTTGGCATATGGTGAGAGGTACAGGTCTAGTTTCATTCTTCTACATATGGATGTCCAATTTTCCCAGCACCATTTATTGAAAAGGCAGTCTTTCCCCCAGTGTATGTTCTTAGTGTCTTTGTTGAAGATCAGTTGGCTGTAGGTATATGGGCTGATTTCTGGGTTCTTTATTCTGTTCCATTGGTCCATGTGTCTGTTTTTATGCCAGTGCCATGCTGTTTTGCTTACTATAGCTTTGTAGTATAATTTTAAGACAGGTAGTGTTATACCTTTGTCTTTATTCTTTTTGCTCACAATTGCTTGGGCTAGTTGAGGTCTTTTGTTATTCCATATGAACGTTAGGATTCTTTTTTCCATTTCTGTGAAGAATTGGTATTTTGATTGGGATTGCATTGAATCTGTAGATCACTTTGTGTAGTATGGACATTTTCACAACGTTAATTCTTCCAATACAAGAGCATGGAATATCTTTCCATCTTCTTGCGTCCCCTTTAATTTCTTTCAACAGTGACTTGTGGTTCTCATCATAGAGATCTTTCACATCCTTGGTTAACTTTATTCCTAGGTATTTTATTTTTTTGGTAACTATTGTAAATGGACTTGCTTTCTTGATTTTTTTCTACTAGTTCATTATTGGAGTATAGAAATGCTGTTTTTAGGGTGTTGATTTTGTATTCTACAACTTTGCTGAAATCACTTATGAATTCGAAGAGGTTTTTTTGTAGAGGCTTTAGGCTTCTCTATAGATAGGATCATGTCATCTGCAAGCAGGGACAGTTTGACTTCATCTTTTCCACTCTGGATGCCCTTTATTTCTTTCTCTTCCCTGATTGCTCTGGCTAGTACTTCCAATACTATGTTAAGTAGGAGTGGTGAGAGTGGGCATCCTTGTCTTCTTCCTATTCTTAAGGGAAAAGATTTCAACATTATTGGAGGTGGGTTTCTTTTATATGCCTTTAATGGAGTTGAGATACTTTCCTTCTATACCTAGTTTGCTGAGAGTCTTTATCATGAAGTAATATTGAATTTTGTCAAATGCTTTTTCTGCATCTATTGAGATAATTGTGTGGTTTTTGTGTTTGAATTTGTTAATGTGATGTATCACATTTATTGACTTGCATATGTTGAACTGTCCTTTCATCCCTGGGATGAACCCCACTTGATCACGGTGTATAATTTTATGTATGTGTTGCTGTAGTCTATTTGCTAATATTTTATTGCAATAAAAATATTTCTACCTATATTCATCAAAAATATTGGCCTGTAGTTTTGTTGTATCTTTGTCTGGTTTTGGTATTAGGGTGATGTTTGCCTCATAGAATGAATTTGAGAGAATGGCCTCTGTTTCAATTTTTTGGAATAGTTTGAAGAGAATTGGTATCAATTATTTTTTAAAGTTTTGGTAGACTTCTTCAGTAAAGCCATCCGTTCCTGGGCTTTTCTTTGTTGGGAGACTGCTGATTATAGCTTCAATCTCTTTGCTTGTTATTGGTCTGCTCAGGTTTTCTGTGTTTTCTTGGTTCAGTCTTGGTAGTTTGTATGTGTCCAGAAGTTTTTCCATTTCCTCTAGGTTTTCAAATTTGTTGGCATATAGTTGTTTATAATTGTCTCTGATGATTCTTTGTATTTCTGTGGGATTGGTTGTAATGTCTCCTTTTTCATTTCTAATTTTTGTTATTTGTGTCTTCTTTCTTCATTTTTTAGTTAGCTTAGCTAGTGGCTTGTCTATTTTGTTTATCTTCTCAAAAAATCAACTTTTTGTTTCATTGATCTTTTGTATTATTTTTTGGGTTTCTATTTCATTTAGTTCTGCTCTGATCTTAATTATTTCTTCCTGTCTACTAACTTTGGGGCTAGATTGTTCTTGTTTTTCTAGTTCTTTGAGGTGTGCATTAGGTTATTTATTTGCAATCTTTGTTTTCTTCTGATGTAGGTGTTTATTGCAAATAACTTCCCTTTTAGTACTGCTTTTGCAGTGTCCCACAGATTTTGGTATGATGTGTCATTATTTTCATTAGTTTCAAGAAATTTTTTAATTTCCTGTTAATTTCTTCTTGGACCCATATGTCATTCAGGAGAATGTTGTTTAATTTCCATGTATTTGTATAGTTTCCAGAGTTTCATTTGTTATTGCTATCTAGTTTTAATCCATTATGGCTTGAAAAATACATGAACTAATTTCAATTTTTTTTAAATGTGTTTTTTTCTCACATTTTTGAATTGCTGATTTGTTTCTTGTATTTTTCAATTGCTGTTATAACTTTTTTGCATATGTATCTGATTGTCAAAATTAGACTGTAAGACAGGTCTGTGCTCTAAGGGTTATTTAATCCTTCCTACTGTATCTAGGCCAGGGTTAGTACATTGCAGGGCTTTACCAAGTCTGAGATGAATGAAAGAGCCTGTCCTAAAACTCTCCTGGGCAGAGACTCCATGGATACCTAAGGCCTTCTCTTTTTCCCAATGGTAGTTCTTTCAGTTGGTCCATTTGTATGTCCCGTTGCCAGAGGCTGGGCTAGGTTGGGAGGATGAGAAAAAGCCTGCTTTCTGCCCTCAGAGGGCGTACACCTGGTAGGTGATGTGGTTATAAGTAACCGTAACTTAAAACAGGGAGAAATAGTTCCATTAGAGAAGCACAGATAAAGCTTAGTGAAGCATGCCCCAGGAGGGAGAGATTGTTTCCAGCTGTTGAGATCAGGGAAGGTGCCTCCTGGGATGTTCACTGTCTTATGCCACTCACCCCCATCAAAGAGAGGTGACCTCGGGAGACTTCAAAGGATGCTGCTAACTAAATAGATAACTAAGCAACTAGAGAACCTAGCCTTGGCTGTGTCCCTCAGAGTACATTTGTATTTATACTGCAAAGTGGGATCCTGTTTTAAAGAACTTCATTGATGAAATAGAGATCTGGGAAAAGATGGAGAGACAACTCTCAGCTTTGGCAGTCAAGTCAGAGGTCATTTTGGAACGAAAAGTTTTAGAAGAATGGAGAGAGCAGACACTAGGACATAAATTAGGAAAGTATAATGAGGAAATGGAAACATCCACTCACTTATTCAGCACATATTTTAGTGCCCAGTATATGCCAGGCACTAGGCTAGACGCTGGGGATTCAGAAATGTGCAAACCACACAAGGTCCCTACTCTTTGGAAATGGCAGCCTCTGAGTCCTCTTTCAAGAAGATTGGAGGTGCCATGAGGAGAACTAGGAAGTGGTTCCACAAATACACTGAGGGAAGGTTAGTTTGGTTTTGCTTTTTTAATATGCGAGACCAAGGTGTGGTTTTAGCCTGAGGGGAGAGAGTTAGAGATGGAGAGTTTGGAAACACCATGGGGAGCAGGATAACAGCATAACTAAGAACATAAAATTCTCAGGGACATATGTGTCGAATGCTTGAATCGTGCCAGCAGAGTGCTAAGCATGTCTTGTAAATAATCTCATTCCATCCTTACAACAATTCTATAGGGCATCTCTATTACTAGAGATGAGGAAACGGAGGTGCGAGGTCACATAGCAATAATGGACACACAGATGTGAAGCCAGGTCCCACTGCAGAGGCCCTGCTCTGAGAGCTCCACTGCTCTGAGGGAATGTGGCCTAGATGTTCAACTGAGTATAAAACTCGCTCCAGCTGGTCTGCACCGCAGTGTTTTGCAGTCTTTGTGGCCAGTGTTTACCTGAACTTTTCACAAAGTTTTGAGCAGTGTCACACGGGGAGGGGGAGTCATCTTCCCTGCTTCAGGCTGCTCTGAGTCCATCTGCTGTGATGTTCTGGCACAGATTCAGTCCTGGTACCAAGGCTGCCTGCTCCTTCCTCACCTCAAGCCCCACACTGAATCATCCTTGGGTGCTATTGTTGCTTCCTTTGGCAAATCCCCAGCTCCCATTTTTCTAAGCCATTCCTATAGATGCTATAATTGCTCCCTTTCCACCCTCCCCAGTTCAGGCCCTCCTGACTTAAAACAGTGCCTAACACACAGGGAGTGTTGTAGAAACAATGCACAACATTTTGCATTTCTGAAGCACTCAACTACCGGACTATCAGAAGAGCACCGGCTTTGATCAGACAGACCTAGATTTCAGTTTTCTCTCCATTACCTAGAAGCAATGTTACTCGGGACAAGTTACTCATTCCCTGTGTCCTCATCTAAAAAATAAGATAACAAAATCTACTTAATACATGGTAGCGGGGACTAAAAGAGATAATTGATGTCACATTTTAAATGTCTCCTTCATAGTGTGTTTCCCACAAATTTTGGTTCCCACCCCCCTCAAGTGCATTTTAATAAAGTACTACACCTCACAGGAGCCTGTAGGATTGGCTTCCTAATCCTTATTGGACTCTGTGGAGAAGTCTCAAAGAAAGAACAGGACCTAAAACATCTTCCAGTTTCTCAGAATCCAACTGGATTTCTCAAAACAGAAAAAACTTTACCTTTCATATGCTGTCATAAAAAGCATTTGCACAACAGAAGGCTGACTTTAAAGTAAGCAAGAGAAAGAAACTGCCTTTCGCAAGGACTGGTCTCGGTATTGAGGAAATTTTACGAAGCTACTCTAGAATCCCCTAACAGAGTTCATTTGTTGGTGGCATCATGAGATGCCTGGTGGACTTTAGAGGAGGACTCACTCATTAGACCAGGAGAAACTCAAAACATCAACAGGGAAGTCCTCGTTCCATCAGCAACAACGGATGGAACCAGGATGATGCTCTTGCCCACAAGCCATTTGCTCACATTTCGTAGGTGGGCAGGGGGCAAGAGCAGGAGGGAATGCTCTGGCGGTCGCAACCCCTGCCTTTCCCATGTCGTGAAAAGACAAGCCTCCAGCGAGTCTGCACAATGACGCTGCAGAATCGGTCCCATTCCACCTCTTGAACCTTGAAAGACTGAACAGACGTGGGTTTTCTAATGTGAATTTCGAAGCCACATACAAAGCACTTGGTTAGTAACGAAGAACAATGATTTTACTTAACAAGATCTACACCACCATTGAGACTTGGCGGTGTGTGATGTGACTTCTCTAGCCATCTAAAGTAATCAGATTAAAATAATTACAGCCAATAGAAGGGACTGCAGAGGAAACTCTGCTCTGCCTGCTCCGCTTCCTTTGCCATAAAAAAGAAATCATTGTTGCTTTTTCAGATGATAAAAAACAATCTTGGGGTCTGAAAGTAGTTTTTTCCTCTTCAACGTGGATACACGTTAAACGTTCTGCTTAGGCTTAGGAGAGAAGAAAGTTTTGACAACCTAACATTCAAAAGGTCAGAATCAGTCCACAGGATAATTTGATTTAGCCCCTTAATTTTCCAGCCTGACAACCAATAAAAAGGAGACAGGGAAAGCTAGAAGCAAAGACCAAGTAATATATTTATATTTTCTACTCAGATCTTAAAATTATTTACTTCTTATGAGGGAAAAGGCAGAATAATCTATTTGAACCTTCACTATTTCAGAAAAGTAACTGATCTTTTTCTTTTTCTCTCCTCCTCCTCTTCTTTTTTCTTTCTCCCTCTCTCCCTTTCTTTTCCTCTCTTCCTTCCTTCCTTATTATTTACCTTCCTCCCTGTTTCTTTAACTCTTGAGAAAAGTCAGGGGTGGGGCAGAGTTAGCGAATTTTCATTCTAAATTCACTTTACATATTCAGGATTGGCTTTGGGTAAACCTAAAAATTTGGCCCTATTGGCCTTAAGAGCCTGTGGCTCACTCTCCACAGTACTGATCCTGCTCATGGTAACACAAGAAGACTTAGAAAACCACATTTTCTGGGCCTCTCCAGCATAGCTGCTGCCAGACATCTGAGGCTGCAAAATTGTATCTGTGATCCCCTATGTGGCAATTAGGTGACTGTCAGCCTAAGTGGCCATTTGTGCTCCAAACAGCATGCGAATGGCTGACTGTGAGTGTAATTCCACCTCACATGCTCTTTGGTATCTGCAGTTTTGCTTCTGAGCTAAGGGAAAGACCTCAGTGGGGAAGTTGTCCTCCCCATCTTTTCCATTTCTCTTTTTGCCCCTCTCCTCAACACTGAGGACCGTCCAAGGGAAGAAAACTTCGATATGCTTGGAGCAAGCAGAAGAGTGCAGAGTCTAGTCACACTCAGGAAACATCAGCACCAGGATTTTAAAAGTCAGGTTAGAAGCAGCTGCTAAGCAGGTGAGTTTTGGGGCTCCTTTTCAAAGCTGAGGGGAGAGGAGACTGACAAATAGTCAGCCCGCATCCCTGCTGGAAACACGAATTAGTGGTGCCACCTCCTGGCAGAAATGACCTCCAGGCGAAGGCTGGGAAAATGTGGCAGCCATGTTGTTTGGGGCACCAGAAAGTTCAGAGAACCTGGGAGAAATCACAGGGCTTGTCCTTGTCCATCTCCTCACTTTTCAGGAGAGGAAACGGAGGCCTGGAAAAGTGACGTGACAAAATGGGTGGCAGAGCTGAGACTGAGCAACTGAATGAACCAACACCCACTGAATCCTAAGGGCCAAGCACTGTGCAAAGCACAATTACATCCTCACGAGAACTCTGTGAGACTTAAAATAGATTTTCTTCCATTTTCCAGGTAAGAAAAGTGAGGACCAGAGAGGTGCAAGTGATGACTAATAAGTGACAGAGCTCCCTTTACCGTTCTGGTACCTCCCAGTGGCCTTTCAGACACATGGATGTCACGTGCAACAGATACTAAACCCAGGCTCCAGCATGTCTGGAAAAAATGCTGCCAAGTTACCCTGTTCACTGGTCCTGAGAGCCTAAATGGAAACAGGCCCCATTCTGTGGAGTGGGGGTTCCCCAGGGAGTAGTGGAATGGGATCCCAAGAAAGCAAGTGGTTCCCGAGAAGTCAGTCTGTAAATAACGTTCATCAGACACCCTGTTCTCTCCATTAGTTTTTTTCATAAATGTCAGACTAGCTTCTTATTTGGAAAATACGGGAGGACACTGTAGAAACTCAACAGATACTTGTTTAGATAAATTGTTGCAAAAAGGAATTTGGAGATCATCTTCCCATTCACTCTCTCTCTCTCTCTCTCTCTCTCTCATTAGTTTCAGAGGCGACCTGCTGCAGTAAGTGCCTATCATTAAACTTACTCCTGTTGTTGAATTAGTTTGTCATTCAACAATTGCACTCTGTGACCTCTTGGGCAACACAGAACCTATCTTGGTTTGTCTTCTGCATAACAGTTGTCATGTTTACACTGCACTCCTCTCCTTTAAGTTAAATCTCTTCGGTTTCTTCCACAGGTCCTTAACGGAGTCTTCCTTCTCCTCACCATGCAGCCTGCCATCTCTGGTCACACGTGTCCCCAGAACCCTACCCAGCCTACTGAGAAGATTGGATGGTGAGAAACAGGACTGACTTTTCTTGCTTATGCCTGGGAATATCCAGGCCCAGCATTGCCTACCTCTGGACCGTTATGTGAGACACACAAACCTGTAGAGCCAGTTTCTCCTGCTTGCAGCTGAACCCTTTCCGTTTTTGTGGCTTGCCAGTACCGGGAACTGTAGAAGGCCCTGCTCTAAAGAACACTTTCCTAATGATACAAGTACCTGCTTAGTACCTGGCTCTGTGCTGAGTGCTTTACTGATGCCATCTCTAATCACTGAGAGAATGTAAAAGCTGTCCCCACCTCAGAGCTCTCATCTGTAAAATAAGGGATCTGATGTAAGCCCCAGTGGCATCACCACCAATTGTCCTGAGCGCCTACACAGGACTCTGTAAAAACAG
This sequence comes from Cynocephalus volans, assembly GCF_027409185.1. NCBI lineage: Eukaryota > Metazoa > Chordata > Mammalia > Dermoptera > Cynocephalidae > Cynocephalus > Cynocephalus volans. The sequence continues at coordinate 83,124,232 of NC_084462.1, read as the reverse complement.
CGGTAGCATTTTTCTTCAATGATTTACAGTCACAACTGCATTTCATTTGCATTTCAATATTTTCCCTTCTGGAAATGGTTTTCATAATGGCTACAGGTTATGGAGAAGAAAGAGAAGGGGTTTTTGCAGAATCTATGCCAGCTGAGTTGGAGAACCCTTAATATTACAAACCATCTGTCCTTTCCTCCCCCTCCTCCCACTTGTCATCCACGGCTCAGGCAAATCAGTGCAGGAACAAAGTGCCCCCAGACACCAGCTGCATCACTCGGCAGCCTAGGGAGAGAATCAGGAGGTGGGCAAGGGCTGAGGTGTGGGCTGGTGCCCACTGTCCACCAAGCCCCAGGGGGAGGGACCACACTGAGTGTGTTGCCTGATGAGCCCGATATAGTCTGGGCCACGAATAGTGTCAGGACTTCTCTAGGCCTCTGCGTCTTCGTCTGTGGGAATTGGGCCTGCCGTGCCTGCCCTGCGAAGCTGCTCTGAGGAGTGAAGGAGCATTTTTGAACACTGTGAAAAGGTTGCAAAACAGCATCAATTTTTGCACAACAGCTACTTTTCCCATATAATGATAATTTTTGTGACCAAGATTATCATTATTTATTCCACTTCAGATTTAGTAGATGTAAAATGTTGTCTTCGCCCAATTATCTCCATGCAGTTAGGACATAATTTCTGCAATTACTGCATTTATCATGATGGAGAATACACAGAATTTAGAGCATATAATTATTCTGTCACGAGAAGCATTTACTATCCTCCCAAAAGGGAAAAGCACCCCTTTAAAGTAAATGACAGTTGCCTGGCAATGGCTAGTCAAGACACCATTATTTCTGACTTTTTACTTCCAAATCTCTGAAAAACAGGGAAGGGTTAAGGCTGAAATTCTAATTCCAGCCCATTTTCAGGGGGGTGGCTGCCACTGAGTGTTCTCGGTTCTCCTGTGGGTGACAGAGGCAGCGACGGCTTTAGCGACCACCACTGCATGGGAATAATCATCAAAAGAGAGAAGAGACAAAAATATTTTAATTGCCTTGTAACCTCTCTTTAGCTGTGAAACAAGGTGGCCTTTACAGCTGCCCCCCAGAGAGACTAAACACTGGGCCGGGGCTGTTTTGAGTGGGGAGCTGTAAAGTGCAAGGTTTAAAAGGAGCGCGACTCTGTAATCGCCGTGCTTACTGCAGAGCTTGCCCAGCTGCGCTGGCTGATGGCTGCACAGAGAACCCCTCTCAGCAACTGCCTTTGCTCAGATTGGGGGTGGACGTTCCAGGGGGCCCTGCCATTGCAGGAAACCTGGGCCCTGTGATGCTACCATCACTCCCACAAGGTGTCCCAGGAAGGGGACCAGGGCTGGAGGCCAGGCCAGAGCCTTCCACTGTGTCAGGCCATGTGGGGAGGAAGGTGAGCAGATCAGCTGATCCCACCATCTCTTTCCCCTCGCTCATACACTAAATTTGGAAGCCAGGATCTATTTCCTTGGAAAAATAAAATGCATGCACTTAAAACTTTTTTTTTTTTGAGTTAGAATTTCTCTCCCAACAAAATTGAGCAGCTCTTAAGTTGTCTATTTTCTAGCATTTAGGCAGTACCTGCTGTACAGCTGGCTTCCTGCTCAATCACCTGCTGGCTGTCAGGCCTCTCCCATTCACACTTCTTAGTTCCTCTTTCTCTTTTTTTAAAAAAATTTTTTTTCTCTTTTAAAAAATTAATTTATTTTTTAAATTTTATTTTTTTAGTTTTATTTTATTTTGTCAGTACACAATGTGGTTGATTATTGTGCCCATTACCGAACCTCCCTCCCACCTCCCTCTCCCCGCTCCCTCCCAACAATGTCCTTTCTGCTCACTTGCCGTATCAACTTCAAGGAATTGTAATTGTTGTGTCTTCTTTCCCCCCTCCCCAGGTTGTTTGTGTATTTATTTATTTATTCTTAGCTCCCACAAATAAGTGAGAACAGGTGGTATTTCTCTTTCTGTGCCTGACTTCTTTCACTTAATATAATTCTCTCTAGGTCCATCCATGTCATTGCAAATGGTAGTATTTCATTCTTTTTTATACCTCAGTAGTATTCCATTGTGTAGATGCACCAAATTTTCCATATCCACTCATCCGATGATGGACATTTGGGCTGGTTCCAACTCTTGGCTATTGTAAAGAGTGCTGCAATGCTGAACAGGTATACCTTCGACTTGATGATTTCCATTCCTCTGGGTATATTGACAGCAGTGGGATAGCTTGGTCATATGGTAGCTCTAACTGCAATTGTTTGAGGAAACTCCATACCATTTTCCATAGAGGCTGCACCATTTTGCAGTCCCACCAACAATGTATGAGAGTTCCTTTTTCCTCTGCAACCTCGCCAGCATTTATCGTTCACAGTCTTTTGGATATTAGCCATCCTAACTGGGGTGAGATGGTATCTCAGTGTGGTTTTGATTCGCATTTCCTGAATGCTGAGTGATGTCAAGCATTTTTTCATGTGTCTTTTGGCCATTCTTATATCTTCCTTTGAGAAATGCCTCTTTAGCTCTTTTGCTCATTTTTTAATTGGGTTACTTGTTTTTTTTGTTGTCAAGTTGTTTCAGTTCCTGGTATATTCTGGATATTAATCCTTTGTCAGATGTATATTTGCAAATATTTTCTCCCACTCTGTTGGTTGTCTTTGAACTCTGTTAATTGTTTCTTTTGCTGTGCAGAAGCTTTTTAGTTTGATACAATCCCATTTGTTTATTTTTCCTTTGGTTGCCTGTGCTTTTGGGGTCATATTCATGAAGTCTGTGCCCAGTCCTACTTCCTGAAGTGTTTGTATGTTTTCTTTGAGCAGTTTTATTCTTTCAAGGTGTATATTTAATTCTTTAATCCATTTTGAGTTGATTCTGGTATATTGTGAGAGGTATGGGTCTAGTTTCATTCTCCTGCATATGGATATCCAGTTATCCCAGCACCATTTGCTGAAGAGCCAGTCTCTTCCCCAGTGTATAGGCTTGGTGCCTTTGTCAAAGATCAGATGGCTGTAGGTGTGTGGGTTGATTTCTGGATTCTCTATTCTATTCCATTGATCAGTGTGTCTGTTTTTATGCCAGTACCATGCTGTTTGGGTTATTATAGCTTTGTAGTATAGCTTGAAGTCAAGTAGTGTTATGCCTCCAGCTTTATTTTTTTTGCTCAGAATTGCTTTGGCTATGCATGGTCTTTTGTTATTCCATATAAATGCCTGGATAGTTTTTTCCATTTCTGAGAAAAATGTCACTGGAATTTTGATGGGGATTGCATTGAATTTGTAGATCACTTTGGGTAGTATGGACATTTTCACAATGTTGATTCTTCCAATCCAAGAGCATGGGATAGGATATCTTTCCATCTTCTGTGTCCTCTCTAATTTCTCTCAGCAGTGGTTTGTAGTTCTCATTATAGAGATTTTTCACACCCTTGGTTAACTCAATTCCTAAGTATTTTATTTTTTTGGTGGCTATTGTAAATGGGCAAGCTTTCTTGATTTCTCTTTCTGCATGTTCACTATTGCAGAATAGAAATGCTACTGATTTTTGTGTGTTGATTTTGTATCCTGCTACTTTGCTGAAATCATTTATCAACTCCAAGAGTTTTTTTGTAGAAACTTTAGGCTGTTTGATATACAGGATCATGTCATCTGCAAAGAGGGACAGTTTGACTTCATCCTTTCCAATCTGGATGCCCTTTATTTCCTTCTCTTCTCTGATTGCTCTGGCTAGTACTTCCAACACTATGTTGAATAGGAGTGGTGAGAGTGGGCATCCTTGTCTAGTTCCTGTTCTTAAAGGAAAAGCTTTCAGCTTTTCCCCATTCAGGATGATATTGGTGGTGGGTTTCTCATATATGGCTTTATGTTGAGATACTTTCCATCTATACCTAACTTACAGAGAGTCTTTATCATGAATGAGTGTTGAATTTTATCAAATGCTGTTTCAGCATCTATAGAGAGGATCATATGGTCCTTGTGTTTAATTTTATTGATATGGTGTATCACATTTATTGATTTGCATATGTTGAACCAACTTTGCATCCCTGGGATGAATCCCACTTGATCATGGTGTATAATTTTGCATATGTGTTGCTGTATTCTGTTAGCTATTATTTTATTGAGGATTTTTGTATCTATATTCATCAAGGATATTGGCCTGTAGTTTTCTTTTTTAGTTGTATCTTTACCTGGTTTTGGTATCAGGGTGATGTTTGCTTCATAGAATGAGTTTGGGAGAATTGCCTCTGTTTCAATCTTTTGGAATAGTTTGTAGAGAATTGGTGTCAATTCCTCGTTGAGTGGTTGGTAAAATTCTGCTGTGAATCCATCTGGTCCTGGGCTTTTCTTTGTTGGGAGCCTTCTGATAACAGCTTCAATCTCTTTTATTGTTATTGGTCTGTTCAGATTTTCTACATCTTCTTGGCTCAGTTTTGGTAGCTTGTGTGTGTCCAGAAATTTATCCATTTCCTCCATATTTTCAAATTTGTTGGCATATAGTTGTTTGTAGTAGTCTCGAATGATTTCTTGTATTTCAGATGTATCAGTTGTAATATTGCTTTTTTCATTTCTAATTTTTGTTATTTGGATCTTCTCTCTTCTTTTTTTAGTTAGCATGTTAATGGTTTGTCAATTTTATTAACCTTTCCAAAAACCAACTTTTTGATTCATTGATCTTTTGTATTGTTTTTTGGGTTTCTATTTCATTTAGTTCTGCTCTGATCTTAATTATTTCCTTCCATCTACTAAATTTGGGTTTGGATTGTTCTTGTTTTTCTAGTTCTTTAAGGTGAAGTGTTAGGTTGTTTATTTGCCACCTTTCCATTCTTCTGAAGTAAGCAGTTAATGCAATAAATTTCCCCCTTAGTTCTGCTTTTGCAGTATCCCACAAGTTTTGGTATGATGTGTTATTATTTTCATTATTTACAAGAAACTTTTTATTTTCATGTTTAATTTCTTCTTGGACCCATATGTCATCAAGTAGAATGTTGTTTAATTTCCATGTATTCGTATAGTTTTCAGAGTTTCATTTGTTATTGATTTCTAATTTTAACCCATTGTGGTCTGAGAAAATACATGGGATAATTCCAATTTTTTTGAATTTGTTGAGACTTGATTTGTGACCTAATATGTGATCTATCCTGGAGAATGATCCATGTGCTGATGAGAAGAATGAATATTCTCAGGTTGTTGGATGGAATGTTCTGTAGATATCTGCCAAGTCCAATTGGTGTAGAGTATTGTTTAGATCTTGTGTTTCTCTGCCAATTCTTTGCCTAGAAGATCTGTCTAATATTGATAGTGGGGTGTTCAGGTCCCCTGCTCTTATGATATTAGTGTCTATTTCCTTCTTTTGGTCTAATAGAGTTTGTTTTATAAATCTGGCTGCTCCGACATTGGGTGCATACATATTTATGATTGTTATGTCTTCTTGATGGACCAATCCTTTTATCATTATGTAGTGTCCCTCATTATCTCCTTTTATGGTTTTTAGTTTAAAGTCTATTTTATCAGATATAAGAATAGCTACTCCAGCTTGTTTTTCATTTCTGTTTGCATGGTAAATCTTTTTCCATCCTTTCACTCTTAGTCTATGTGAGTCTTTATAGGTGAGGGGGGTCTCTTGAAGGCAGCATATAGTTGGGTCCTCCTTTTTAATCCAGTCAGCCAGTCTGTGTCTTTTGATTGGGGAATTTAATCCTTTTACATTAAGAGTTGTTTTTGAAAAGTGTTGATTTACTCCTAGCATTTTATTGACTTTTGTTTGGATGTCTTAAGTGCCTTTTCCTTTCTTTCTGATTTACTGTTTGTTTTCTGTATTTGTTGGTTCCTTGGGTTGTAGATAAACTTTTTTTTTTCCTCTTCACTGTTGCCATTTTTATTTTACTAGTGTGTTTTGATTTTTCTTGAATTTTTATGGCAGTGGTTTTTTTTTTCAGGTACCAAACCAGTACTCCCTTGAGAATTTCCTGTAAGGGTGGTCATGTGGTAGTGAATTCCTGCAGTTTTTGTTTGAGAAATATACTATTTGCCTTCCTTTTGGAAGGATAGCCTTGCAGAGTAGAGTATTCTTGGCTGGCAATCTCTTTTAGTATTTTGAATATATCATCCCATTCCTTTTTGGCTTTTAGGGTTTGTGATAAAAAATCTGATGTTAGTCTGATTGGGGCTCCCTTATAGGTGATTTGATGCTTCTCTCTTGCCGCTTTTAAGATTCTCTCTTTGTCTTTGAGTTTTGCCAATTTGACTATAACGTCTTGGAGAAGACCTTTTTGAGTTGAATACGTTTGGGGATCTTTGAGCTTCCTGAATCTGAAGATCTGTGTCTTTTCCTATACCTGGGAAGTTTTCTGCCACTATTTTGTTGAATATGTTTTCAATGCAATCTCCTTTTTCCTCCACTTCTGGAATACTCATGACTCAGATATTTGAGTGCTTAAGAGTGTCTGATATCTCTCTCAGATTTTCTTCAATGTTTTAAACTCTTTTTTTCTTTCTTTTCTTTTTTTTTTTTGTCTGCCTGTGTTATTTCAAACAGCCCATCTTCAAGGTCAGAAGTTCTCTCTTCTGCTTCTGCAAGCCTGCTCGTTAAACTCTGTTGTGTTTTTTATTTGGCTGAATGAATTCTTCAGCTCAGCAAGCTCTGCCCCATTCTTTTTCAGGGCATTGATTTCCTTGTACATTTCTTCTTTCAGGTCCTGTATACTTTTCCTTGTTTCATCATGTTGTCTAGCTGAGTTTTCTTGTATCTCATTTAGTTTCCTTAGAATTATCACTCGAAATTCCTTGTCAGACATTTCAAGGGCTTCCCATTCTATAGGATCTAGATCTTGAGAGTTATTACCCTTTGGTGGTGTACTTTCTTGATTTTTCATATTTCTGGTATCTTTCCTTTGATGTTTGGTCATTGTGGCAGGTGATTTCACAGTCCACAGGTTTGACGCTATTGTCAGGCTAGGATGCTGCTGGGGCTGCCAATTTTGTATGGCTGCCTCAGTGTCTGCTCGGTTGCCCTCTAGTGCCTCAGGTGTGTGGTCACCTCAGATCTTGGGCCTCTCAGGGGAGGTGCCTCTCTGGTCAGCATAAACTCGGCCAGGCTGGGGATGGAGTTGGGCGGTGGTGGCAAGGCCTACCTGCTAGGTTGTGTGCTGGCACCGCATGGCAGGTAGTCACAGATGATCATGGGCCTCTCTGGCTGGGCGCCTCTCTGATCAGCGTGCACTTGGAGGGGCTGGGGATGGAGTCGGGTGGCGGTGGTGGGGCCTACCTGCTGGGTCGCATGCTGGCACCTCATGGAGCATGGTCCCCGCAGATCTTGGTGCCTCTCTGATTGGCCCACACTCAGCGGGGCTGGGGATGGAGTCGGGTGGTGGCGGCAATGAGGCTTACCTGCTGGGTCGCATGCTGGTACCACAGGGAGAGTGGTCTCTGCAGTCTTGATGCCTCTCTGATCGGCGTGCACTCGGCGGGGCTGGGGATGGGGTGAGGCAGCAGCAAAGAGCTTAGTTCCTCATTCTTAAACACAAGCAGAAATCCTAGGATCCACCAGACCATTGGTTAAAATGAATGAAAGAGCCAAACAAACAAACAAAAAATGACTTCAGAAGAAACAAAGGTAATTCAGAGAATAGAAAAGAACTTAAAACAAAATGGAAACACCAATGTGTAAATAATATCCTCAGAAGGTATCATGTCTGTAAAACAAGAACAAGATGCTATATATAAAAAAAAGAAGAAACAAGAAAGAAGAATTAGAAATTAAAATATGATTGCTGACATAGAAACTCAACAGATATTTGAAAATAACAAGAAGATCTCCCAGGAAGTAATATAAAAAGACAAAGACACGAAAAGGAAGAGATATAGAAGACCAATCAAGGAGGTCCAAATTCAGTTTCCTGAGTTTTGGAAAGAAAGTACCATGAACATGGAGGACAGAAAATTATGAAAGGAAGACTATAAGAAAAATTTCTAAAGCTGAATGACATTACAATGTCAACAAGTGACATTAAATGTCCCACTGAGTGCCTAGCACAATAAACCAAGAAAATAGTGCATGTATTGACAATACACTGTACCCCACAAGTATGTACAGTTAAAATATTTTGAAAAAAAAAATAGATTCATACCAGTACATAGCATGAAAGTTCACAATACTGAAAATGAAGATCCGAAATGCTTCAAGGGGTATTAAAACAGGACATCCACAAAGAGACAAGAATCAAAATAACAGCAACAGTAAATGCTAGAAGATAGTGGGACAAAGTCCTCAACATTCTGAAGGGACAAGATTATCAACCAGAAATCTATACCCAACAAAACTATCATTTGAACATGAAGGTAGAACCAAGATATTTTCAGACATGTAAGGACTCAAACTATTTAATGCAAATCCTTTCTTAGGAATTTAAGATATGCTGTAGGAAAATGAGGGAGCAAATTGAGAACAAAATAGGATCTAAAAACTGGATCCAATCTAGGAGAGTAGTCAAGGGATCCCAAGATTCCTTGAGCAAGTAGTTCAGCCTGGAGTAGGAAGAAAGGAATCCCAGGAAAGAGGTCCCTAGAGAAAATGGAGACTTAATAGAATACTTAAGTTGTGAAGAGTTTGATGCTTTTGAAGAGCACTGGTCATTTCTTTAGTAGATACCTCAATTTGGGTTGGGTGTTTTCTAATTATTAGATTGAGGTGATATATTTTCGGCAAGAAAGCCACAAGTGATGTTCTGCCCTTCTTAGTGCCTCATATCACGGGGTGCACAATGTCAGAATGTCTTATTACTGGTGAAGTTAACCTCGATCACTTGGTTAAGGTGGTGTCTGTAGGGTTTCCCCACTGTAAAGTTACTATGTTTCCCTTGTTAATTAATATATTAGGGGAGATGCATTGAGAATATGCTACTACTGTATTCCTCCTCACTTTTGCCCACATTAGCACGTGCCAGTGAGTCTTGCCTGCAACAATTATTACTGTGGTGTTTGCCTAAGCATGACTTTCAACTCTTCTCATTCCTCTCACATTTATTAATTGGACTTCTTCTGTAAGGAAGAGAAGGTCCTTCCTACCCCCATGTATTTATTCAATTTTTTTTTGTTTTGTTTAGAATTTTTATGTACTCAACTATTTATTTATATTAGTAAGGACTCGTGGAGATTTATTTTTATCCTCTGGGTCATAATTCAATGCTATCATTATTTACTTTCTTGCTCAGTCTGTTTCAGTTTTCACTATTGGGACCTCCTTCAAGTTGGTGCTTATGTCTTTTTATAAGTTTTTGAGCATTTCCTTAGTCTCTGCAACCATGAGATGTTCCAGGCTCACCTTTTATTTTTCCCTTGCCAGCACTGGGTTCAACTATTTTTCCAAGGAGACCTGGTTGCTTTTATTGGAGAATAATGGTTCTATCTATCTTTATATATATTACAAACCACACATTCATCATGATCCTCCAAATCTAATCCAACATCACAAAGCTCCTTCTAGCCTTCCCCCTTTTCTTATTGGTAGCTTCCTTCTCTAACCTTGAGAAATGTGGCTTTCATTGTCTACAATATATAGGCCCCCCTTATTTGTGGGGGTTGTGTTCCAAGACCCGTAGTGGATGCCTGAAACTGCAGATGGTACTGAGCCCTGTATATGCTATGTTTTTTCCTATGCTTACGTACCTATGATAAAGTTTAATTTGTAAATTAGGCACAGTAAGAGATGAATGACAATAACTAATGCTAAAATAGGACAATCATAACAATATACTGTAATAAAAGCAACGTAAGAGTTCCTTGAACAAAAGCACTACAGTACCTGGACAGTTGGTCTGATGTCCCAGGTGGCTGCAAAGTGACTAACAGGTGGGCAGTGTCTACAGTGTGGAAATGCTGGACAGAGGGAAGGAGTGGGATGGGGTTATCACACTACTCAGAACAGCATGAAATTTAAAGCTTACGAATTGTTTATTTCTGGAATTTTCCATTTAATATTTTTAGACCATGATTGAAAATGAAACTGCCAAAAAGGGGGAACTACTGTATACTTATTTGTTCAATCCTGGTATACACCTAACGTAGTTTCAGAATTGCTTACCCATACCACTGTAAGAAACAAGTTTATTAACTAGAAAAGAGTATTTATATACCGTTTGTCATTATATCATCCTTATATTATCCAATCAAAATACTGTTTTGCAGTTATTTCAGTTCTTTTCTTTCTCATCCCTTTGAGTATAGTTATATTATTAATTTGCAATTCAGTTGGGTTAACTCTTTACTGTTTTCTGCCACTTTGGGTTTCCCCAACATCTTGGTTGATTTTTAATGTTTTTGGGGGGGTTATGTGAAATATTCCTATGGTTCTGAGTCAGAGCTTTACAAAAAGGTGTATTCAGAGAAGTGTTGCTCCCCCATCCCCACTACCTCATTCCTTCTCCTTCCTTTTGACCCCTTTCCCACCCACTCCCTGTAGGTAACTATGTTTCCTGGGGTTGCTGTAACAAAGTACCACCAACTGGGTGGTTTAAAATGACAGAAATTTATGGTCTCACAGTTCTGGAGGTTAGAAGTCCAAAATCCAGGTGCCAGTAGGGCCATTCTCCCTCTGAATCCTTCTTTGCTCTTTCTAGCTTCTTGCCTGGCAGTCTTTGGTGTTCCTTGGCTTGCAGCTGCATAACTCCTATCTCTGCCTCCATTGCCACATGGTGTTCTCCCTGTGTCTCTGTATTGTTGGGGCTCAAAGATCATTACCCCAAAATATGACACTTTGACATGCTGGAATAAAGAAGCAGCTTCAAGGTCTCCCTGACCTCCCCACCATACACCCAATCCTCTGTCACTCTTCAAAGCACGTGATGAAGCTGTTTGCTTGTCTGCCTGAAGTCTGGACCTGCCAAAGAAGATGGCAATTACCTCTGGTCCTTTCCCTGAGTTTTCATTGACTTAACTCATATCACAGGAAGGAAGACTGAAGTATGTCACACACCTGGACAGACTTTTGTCCCAAACCATGGCCTTCTCGAAGAGTCATTTTCTAGATATTATCTGCTGTGCAGGCCCAACAGAGTTTGTCTCAGGCCGTTGGATGTTCTCCAGGCCCATTGAGTTCCTTTAAAAATAATTTACTCCTATATATCCTATCTCCCCTTTCCCTATAAAGAGAGGTATGTAAGCATCTGTACCCCACTGGTTTACTGGGCAATTTTTCTGCAATGCCCGTAGGCGATGGATGTTAAAATAAAATTTGTTGTGCCTTCATATTAATTTTATCAGTTGATTTTTCAGAGAAACTTCAGGGGGTTAAAGGGGAGGTCTTCTCTTGGCCCCTGTGGTATTCACACAGCCATCTTTTTTTTTTTTTTTTTTTTTTAATAGATGACCGGTAAGGGGATCTTAACCCTTGACTTGGTGTTGTCAGCACCACGCTCAGCCAGTGAGCGAACCGGCCATCCGTATATGGGATCCGAACCCGAGGCCTTGGTGTTCTTAGCACCGCACTCTCCCGAGTGAGCCACGGGCTGGCCGCACACGGCCATCTTTTTAAGAGGACACCGCTCATGTTGGACCACGGGCCCACTCTGCTTAACTGATTACATGGGCAACAACCCATCTCCCAAATAGTCACATTCTGAGGTCCTGGGAGTTAGGACTTCAACATATCTTTTTGGGAGGGACACAACTCCATCTATAATAACAACCTATGACTTTAGTTTCAGGTTTATCCTTCTTGTATTTCTTTTGTACAAAGGAATATATATATATATATATTTTATATTCCTTCTTTCTCACATATAGGATAGCATGCAATAGATGCTCTCTTGCATGTTATTTTTTCACTTAATGATATAGCTTAGAAATCACTCCATATCAGTTTTATAGTGATCTTCCTCATTATTTTATAGAAATGTGTAGTACTCCATTTTATAGATAAGCCATAGTTTATTCAATCAATTTCCTATGATTCAGCATTTAGACTTGTAATTACTAGAAATACTGCAGTGAATAACCTTGTGCTTTCACATTGTTGGGAGTATATCTTCAAGACAGTTTCCTAGAAGTGGTATTGATGGGCAAATGGCATATGTAACATATGTAATTATGTTAGGTATTACCAAATTCCCTTTGCAGTTTGCATTTCCACCAGCAATGTATGAGAATGCCTGTTTCCTCACAGCCCACGGAATGTATCATATTTTTTTTTTTTTGCCAATATGATAGGCGAAAAATGGTATCTCGGTTGTATAATTTGCATTTCTCTAATTATGAGTGAATCTGAACATATTTCATTTACTTGCAAAATATCTTCCCCATTTTTCTATTGGGCTTTCGGTCATTTGTCCCTTAATTATTTTTCAATACCTTTATTGAGATGTAATTCATACACCATAAAATTTACCCCTTTCAAGTGTACAACTCAGTGGTTTTAGTATATTCAAAGAATTCTACAACCATCAAACACAATCTAAGCTTAGAGCATTTTTACCACCCCCTAAATAAACCCTGTACCCCCTTCCTACACTTCCCTGTCTCTCAGCTCTAGGCATTTACTAACCTTCTTTATGTCTCTGGATTTACCTATTCTAGACATTTCATATAAGTGGGAGAATACAATATGTGGTCTTTTGTGACTGACTTCTTTCTCATAGCATAATGTTTTCCAGGTTCATCCATGCTGTAGAATGTATCAGTATTTCATTCTTTTTATTGTAGAATAATATTTCATTGTATGAATACACCACATTTTGTTTATCCATTTATTAGGCAATGGATATTTGGCTTGTTTCCACTTTTTGGCTATTGTTAAAAGCACCATTTCTTAAAATGGTCATCTTTACTCTATGATTTGAGATGCTACCGTTAATATCTACTGAATTTCCATATGTACATGGGTCTATCTTGGGGCTATTTTACTGGTCTGTCTATTCATGTGGCACTACCATACTTCTAGTTACATAAGATTTAAGGTATATTTTAATGTCTGATAGGGCTAGTCATCTTTTGAAGCTTTTCTTCAATGTTTTCTAGGCATTCTTGAATTTCTGTTTTTCCATATAAACTTTAATATCAAATTGTCTAAAAAATCTTGTTGGTATCACATTAGATTTTTAAATCAAGTTAGAGAGAATGACATCTTTATAATGTTGAGTCAGGCTATACAAGAATAGGAGGTGTCTTTCCAATTATTCAAGAACTTTTTGTGTCTTTAAGGAGTGTCAAATTACATTTAAAAGTGTACTTGTTTTTCAACTACTTTAAGGACTGTATTGAGATTTTAGGAATGTGATACCATACAAAATGGAGACAACATATGTCACATTCTCTGCAGAAAAAAAGGCCAATATCTTAAATGCTAATCTGACTCACATAGCAAGTGATGTCTTAAAAGCTTGCAGCCCAATTGACCAATGCCTTTGATGAAATTTTTATCAATGTCAGCTGTAGAGGGATGCTTTGGGCAGCCAGGAAATGCCAGAGATACAGGATTATTTTCTTTTTTGGATCTTCCTTTCAGTGCTCTGCAGGAAGCCAGATCTTTCCCACCTAAACCATAAAACTTCTTAAGATAAACAACTTCTGTCTTCTTGAAGAGAGGGAAAGAGGGGCTGATATAACCAGTGGAGTCAATGATCTGAGACAAAAACTTTCAGAATAGAGTGGAGGAGAAAAAGAAAGTGAGCATGTAAAGGTTTGTAGCCAGACAGAAAAGCCCTCTTAATAGAATTGCAGAGAATTTGCACGTACACACTCACTCTTTCTACCCTCACACACATACACACAGAGGATGACAGAAAATAATCAATCAAGACACAGAGAGCAAAGACCTGAGAGGGGCAGAACAAAGTTCCTACCTCAAGTCTGCTATTCTAAGCCAAAAGCACCTCGATACATTAGATTTCTAATGAGTTGTACTAATGTTTAACTATTTCGAAAATTTTATCCATTGCTGGAATTTAAGTTATTAGGAGAATATTGTTTACTACAAGTCCTAGTTTTAGAACCTAGTACAGTTATATATATAAAAAAGTAAATCTGGTTAGTTCCTAGTGCCCATCAGCCCCTGGCTCAGGGATGAGCATTCTGTATTTAATTTCTTTCCACACCCATTCTATCTGGAAGACAGTAAGAGAGATACTCCAAATAGGGGGTTGGCTCCGAACCTCACCTGCAGGTCAGGCATGGTGAGATTTAGGAGAGCTTACTAGCATGAAGTTCTGAAGTTTTATAAAGCCTGGGTCAGAAGAGGCCAATCTCACTTCTAGATCCAGATCTGCTAATTTACTATGTGAGCAAAGGCAAACCCTTGCTGCGTCTTGTCTGACCTTTCTGAGCCGTCAGATGAGAATGATAACGTGCACCCTACCTACTTTACTGGCATTTAATAACACAATAAATGTGAAAATGCCTTAAAGAGAATTAAAAGTGCTCTCTAAATGCAAGAGTGATTCAGCGAATTCTATGTCCCAGCACTCATCAATGTCCTAATTAGGAAGAAAGGGAACACTTGGATAGCTTTCAAACATATTTGTCATGAATTTAAAAAATATGCACTCACTCAGTGGCTGAGTCTGTCGTCTAGCCACGGTTGTATGTATGCTAGATTTTAAAGGGCTGGGAAACCTGGGTTCCACTAGCTGAAAAGCCTTCCAAGCCCCCATTACTTGGTAAATAGGCTTCAGAATGAGGCCATCCCCACAGAGCTGGCAGGGCGGGCTGAGGTTGAGTCAAAGGAAAAAGGTTATTGTCCCTGTGGAAAAGATTCTGTAGACTCAGAAGTAGTGTCTGGCATATTTAACTAGGGAATCAATGTAATTAAGAAAACCTCACATTTATGTCTGTCTGCCTTGGTGCAAGCATATTTGTTCTCTGAGTTCATGCCCATGAATAGTAAGCAACTTTTGAGTAATTTAATACTTGGAAGTATTTTGTGGCATAGGGATGCATGGATACTTCTCCCACAAAAAGCCTCAAGTGAAATCTCATGCAGATGAAAGAACTCAGACAGTGACCTATGCTGCGACTCAGGCCACCACTGCCCACGTGGCAACTCTCTCCTGGCCGCTTCTCTCATCTGAGATTGGCTTCAGGTAGACAGAGCCCAAGATAAAATGGTGAGGCTGGGACTATCGGTCTTCGAGGCTTTCACCCTCCCATTTCAGGGCTTTGTTTCAACTTAGTGGAAGTGCCCCTTTTTCTAACCTCTATTAATGCTGGAACAGGTCTTACCTTTTCCTATGAATACATTTAAGTCGGGAATCTTTTTTCCGTTGTATTATAATTTCCACCTTTTCAGTATGGAAATGAAAGGCCTTATTTGCTGTTAAGTTCAGTCATTCACACACAGGTGGAGGCATACCTGTTGCTCTTGAATCTCACTCCTCCTGCTGGGGAGGCCAGCCCCAAGAGGGGACTACATTTAGTCACTTAAGGGACTTTCGGGTCACTTAATTTCTTGGGGTACAAGGCAGAGAGGATGGGCTTTCTTGCCTCCCTTCCGGGTTTGCCAGCTTACCTGTTTCTCATCCTGGAGCTACCAGAGCTTGTTCCAGGTAATTGCTTGAGATCACCAGCCGCTGGTCCGATCCCTGCTCAGGAGCCTGCACCCCATCTCCTTTGTGAGCTTCTAGGCTTCCCTTCATCTCCAGTCTCTGCTTCCTCTCCCCCAAGACTTCCCCAAGGGTCTCAAAGCCCATTCTTATTGCTGTACCCCGGCCGCCACCTGGCATGTGTCAGTTTCCCCAGCCACCCGAACTTCCCTACAGATAATAGGGCTGTTTCCCAGCAGTGAAGTTACCCACAGGTGCAGGGGTGGGGTCCCACAGCTGTCAGCCTTCTAGCACCTAGATGCTGAAGGGAAGAGCAGCAGAAGACCACTTCATAGCACAAGGCACAGGCAGGGGCTCAGATAGGAGTGAGCACACAGAAACTGGCCTGACAGAGGGGAACTGGGAATAGGAGCCCAGGTCACCAGCGGGCATCAGGCCACGGGTGTGCACACACATCTGTGCGTGTGTACACGGGGTGGTGGTGGAGATCAGCACCACGTGGAACAGGGCACCAGAGAAAACTGTGGGCAATAGTTACAGATCCGGGAATATCTAACAAACAGGGAAGAAAAACCTGGAAGCTTGGTTTTGGCTAGAAAAACACTACCAATTACATTGTTTATAGTCTTCCTCTAATCACCACTTAGATTATTCTATTAAATACAAGAGTACTTAAAAAAAATTCATGGAAAGGTTCACATAATCTTTTAATTCTGTTTTTCCATGAACTTTTTGAGTTATCAGAAGTGGTGTTTGATACCATTTGGATTAGCTTTCTTAGTTTGCACATTAATATGGTCCTCTCATGGGCTCACAAGTCTTTGTTGATAACCTCCAAACTTCTACCCACCTTTAGACCCACCACTGCCTGCCTGAAGCCTCCCTCTGATGCCACCACATTCAAAAGTCTAGAGTCTTGTTTGTTTCAGCAGCACGCTCAGCACTCATCCAGTTGCCCTGGTCAGAAACTTAGGTGTCAGCCTTGACTCCTGTCTCTGCCTGTCCTGCCCCTCCCTCTGCAGCAAGGGCCGATTCAGCCTCCCCACTGCTCTCCATCCCAACTCTCAACCCTGACTTTAGACCCTTACACCTTCCCAGCTGCGTCAAGGGGATGCTCCCCAAACTAGTGGCTGCTCCCATCTTGCTGCCCCTAACTGGGTAGAACCAGCTTTCTAAGGTGCATACGAATCACACTATCCTTTGGCCTGTAACTTGAAAAGTTCCCCCATTGTTGACAGGATACAGATCGGCTTCCTTTCACGATCAAACCCCTACTATTTCTCTAGCCCAATATAATCTCTGCTATTTCATGCGTTGGGAGTAACTCATAATTATCCCTGATGAGCCCCTTCATTTATTTCATTCTAACTTTCTTTTACACGGGCCACACGCACTGCTGAAAATTAGAGGGCTGGTTCCAGTTCAAAGCCTTTAGCTGGACTGAGCCCCCAGCCAGAGTTCTGCATCTGCAGTCTATTAGCTCTCCTGATCACATTTTGTTATTCTCCTTGCTCCAGAAAAAACAAACAGATGCCTCTCCCACAGGCTCTGCCTCCCCTCCATGTCAAAGAGGTTCGCTCCCAGGTGACCCTCTGCGACCCTGCAGAGCTCCTTCTGCAGTGGCCTCACCCTCCCAGTTGTCTTGTCTCATCACTATCCTTGGTTTCTGGCTGTTTCTTTCTGATAAACTACCTCAGTCCATGTCCACCTCCCCCCTGTTTTGGTGATATGATCTTTCAAGGTCCTAGATTTAATGCTTCACACTGGACATGCTGGCTTCTGGCAATTCCCATATGTTCGCTTCTGCCACAGTTTCCATGACCTTCACTACGGGACACCTTCGATATCACTGTTGGGGACAACCTCAGCTCTAGGGAGCGGCTGTCAGCAAAATTCCTGCCCCATCTCCAGCAGCTACAGTGGCAGACTCTGGTGTGACTTGGAGGTTTAATCCACCTCCCCATAACCTGCATCAGCCTCTCCTCCAAGCCACCCCTAGTGGACATATAACCTGAGTGAAAACAGTGTGCTTACAGTATAAACACAGCTCCCCGTCCAACCAGACCGCCATCCTTAAGCTTCTAAATGTAAGTTTTGGAATTGCCAGAGTGGCAATCTAGATTAGAACGCTGCTTGGTTTTCAGCATTTGGCTCTCTTGGAGAAACGTCTTACAAGTGTCTGGAGTTGCCTAGAAGCAGCAAACTAATCTAGCACATCACCAGGTGAATCAATTTTAGCTGCTTCTCCATTCTCTTATGCTGTGTTGAGGCAGGGTCTCAGGTCCATTGATTCCAGTGCTGTACCATAGGGTAGCACCAGCCACATGTAGTTACTTGAAATGTGGCCAGTCTGATTTGACATGTGTTGTAAGCATAAGATACAGACTGGATTTTGAAGACTTAGTATGAAAAAATGAAAAATATCTCAGTTTTATATCGATGACATGTTGAAATGATATTTTGGATATATTGGGTTAAATAGAATATATCACTACAATTAACTTTATGTATTTCTTTTTACTTTTAAAAATGTGGCCACTAGAAAATTTAAAATCACACGTCACTTGCATTTTATGCCTCTTGGATAGTGCTGGACTAGATCTTGGCTCAGGGTGAGGTCTCAAATATGTCTTAATGTACCTTCCAAAGGTTTGCACTATGTGCTTCATGTCCCCCCTCTCCCACTTAAGCAATTCCTAAATTACTAATTAGAGGTCTTGACAATAAATCCCAAATTCCTATTCACGTTGTCTTCAGATGGCAATGAGACAAATATGTAAATTGAACCCCTGGGGCAACCACAGATATTCCACAGTCCTAATAGTCGCTGAGCTAGTAGAGCTTTCTTTTTTCTCCTCTCACACTTCTTTTGAAGAGGTAGACAATGATAAAACATTACCGAATTCCTCCTAGCTTAAAACCACACACCATCAACATTTAATCACAAGCATTACACCATTATAGCAAACAGCAATACTAAAAAAGCAAACCCAGTTGGCAGCTGTCCATTCATCATTGAGAACTTTGTTATCCCTTTGGAGGGCTAAACATGAGATATTTCACTGTCACCAAGTCTGGAAGAATATTTATGCTACACTTGGACTAATGCCCAGTGACTGAGTATTAACAAAGTCATTAATCTGGATCATGTTTTTGAGTCTAGCATCAGTGAAAACCCTGTTTGTTTAAACTGAGATTATCTTTAGTTCACTGTGTTCATTATGTCTTATTAGTTTGAGAGAATATGCTTGACTTTTTCATTTGTAAAATATACTTGTTAAAGAAAAATAACTCACAGGAAGGCATGGGGTTTGCCTGGATAATTATTTTTCATAAGAGAACTTAAGTCAGGACCTAATAATAACAATAATGATGGTGATAATAATAATAATAATGAATTGAGTATCATATATGAGCCTACAGTTATGGCTTTAATCTGATTAATTTCACAAGGAGAAAAAAACTCTGCTCCAGAGTCATGTGATTGCACAGGAACTTTCAGTTACTTGCATTTGGAGGCCTTCTCCTGCCCTCCTCAGAGGAGATTTAAAGCAGGAGTAAACACATCTACAATAATGATCAGCGACTCTGGGCTGTGAACTGCTTTTTTCCATTCTTGGCTCTATTTTGATTTGGATCCACGTCATCCTGAACATGATTTCATTGGAAAGAATACCAAACTTTCCAACAAATAAAAAGAGCTGCTATGAGCCTTTCTTTTTTTGTAATAAGGAAGTTCATAAGGATGAATTGAATCTAATTTCATGCCAATTCAACCTTGATGCCATTGAGAAAAATGTAAACTGGTGGCTCACTGGAGCATAGTGACTTGTGGATTTGCAGCTGCCATTGAATCCTACTGGCTGACGTTAGTTTATCTATCTGGCTTTTCATTGACAAAGAATGGAGAACTATACTGATCATTATAGACATATTTAAGTGTTTTTCAAGATGAATCTCCATAATCCCTACTTTTCTATCCTTTACCTTTGCCCTGTGTGGGAGGCAGAATTTTCTAGGTACAATCTAGGAAAGATCTCATGCCCTGTAAACCCTGCATTTGTGATGGTGTTCTGCCGATGGCACTGTGGACCTTCAAAAAGGGAGGACCCAGGTGGGCCTAATCTGTTCAAGTAACCTTGAAAAGCAGAGAACTTTCTCCACCTGGTGGCAGAAGAGGTCAGCAGGAGGAAAAACTAGAGTGATTTGAAGCAGAAACATTGTGGGCTTGAAGATGGAGAAGGCCAAATGATGAGGGCTGTGGGTGATGTCTAGAAGTTGAGTGCTCCCGGCTGGCATCCAGCAAGAAAACGAGGACCTCATTCCTACAGCTACTAGGATGTGGACTCTGCAACAACCTGAAGGATCTTGGGAGCAGATAAGAGTCCAGCTGGTCAACACCTTGATTTTGGCCTTGGGAGATCCTAAGCAGAGAACCCCGCTGAGCCATGTAGACTTCTGGCCTACAAAACTGTGGGATAATAAATGGATATAGTTTTGAGCTTCTAAGTTTGTGGCAATTCGTGCAGCAAAAGAAAACTAATACACCTTGGTAATTTGTTTGGATTCCGAGCTTTTTTTTTGTTGTGGTTTATAATCCCCTGAGTTTACAAGCTGTGGGGCCCCATGTGTGCTACTTGTCCTTGAGCATATAAAACCTGCCTGACTGAGTTTTTATGAAGATTAAAGGGAATCCCCATAAAGTGTTTACTGCAGAACCCAGCACTCAGCAGGATCCCAGTCAAGCTCTTTCTGCTTGTATATTTATATAGCCCCCAATGTCCACCTAAATACGGAGCTTCTGGCATATTGTTGCACAGTCCCAGGTACATTGTAGGTACTCAGTACATGTGTATTGAATGAATTGTAGACACAAACTATTCAGCAGATCAAGTTCATATTAATCAAATATTTGTGTTGGAAGATGAACATATAAAGATGTATACAAAGTAGTCCCTGTCCTCAAACTGCCCAGAAGTTTGTAGAAGAGAATTATGTAAACAAAGAATTGTAATACAATATCATTCATGCTAGTATATACCAAACACTGAGGCTACGGCCTTTCCACTATGGTCCAAAAAAGGAGTGATTTATCAGGTAGAAATGAGGGGTGAAAGCATTCCAGGCAGAGCAGGAGAGGAAGAGTTTGCAGGGAGTAGGAGCTGGAGGGAGTCTGGGAACAGGGGGTGCCTGAGTGAGGTCTGATGGAAGGTGGAACTGTTAGGTTGAGGACAGACTGCGTTCCATGGTAACAGGTTTGGACTTCTTGCTTCTGGCTCTGGGGAGCTCGGAGGTTTTTTGGCAGTAAAGTAACCTGATTAGATTTGTATACTGAAAAGGATTACTGGTGAGTGAAGAAGGGACTTCATAGGATGGATTGCAGGAGAGGAGACTGGAAGAACTGAAACAGGAGGCTAGTTTAGTGATAATCTTTAAGGAAAATACAGAAAAAACTACTGAGGCCCTTCATTCAGAGCAAGGTCCTGAGATTGTAACACCTTAGTGTAATATCATTTATGAAATGAGTCTGTCATGATGGACAGCAAAGCAGGGACTTGCTGGGCAGGGGAGGCGCAGTGTGGGCTAGAACTGGTCAGGACAGGAGGGGGGAAGCAGAGAGGACAGTGGTCTGGGTTCCGAGGGTTAAAACCAATGCTCTGGATTTTGGCAGAGAGATGGGGCTGGAACAGCACCTTACAAGGTGGGGGGTAGATGTGGATTCTCTTCTTACTGGGAAACTTCTCTGTGCTTAAGAGGAGGGAGGATACAATACATAGCTCTTAACACTTGGAACTCCTTTTCTCATAGAAACAATGTTGTAAATAGTGTTTAGGCTACAAGGCTGGCCTCTTTCATGAGCAGCAGGGTGCCTGAAATCCAATGCATTTGTAACTTTATTATTTTTTTGTCTTCTCGACATTAATGACCAGACTTTGGAAAATGACCTTTTTGTAAAGGGGAGATTGTCTGCGGTTAAGTTTATAATCATGTTAGTTGATCAGACATAAGTTCAAGATAGTCTTGAGAATTTTATGTGTTGTTGTAAAGGACTAGACCAGAAGACATCACCCCGCTTATTGGCTTGGAAACATTTATATTTAAAAATGAGTCACAGTTTTGTTTTTTAAATTAGAATAGAACTTTATTTGTGGAATCGATTTTTTTTAAAAAAAAATGATTTTATACTTTAAAGTATGCAATACCTTTTGATACAGTAATCTTGGTACATATATCTACCATATCAGAATATTTTAAAAAACAATGTCAAATAGCTTATAATCAAAATGAATTGTGTTTAACTTGATATTTATATGGAATAATTTCAGCATTATAAATAAACAAAACAAATACTATTTAAATTTGAGTTATAATGAAATGTATTTGTAATACAATTTTGTCTATTAAATTTTTTTGATTAGAGAAAATCTAGGGTAAAATTATGTGCTTATAATTTCTATAAAGGTATGATGTCCATGCTTTATGAAAATGACCCTACTGATTTTCCAGCAGTAGAATGCATTTGAGATCCTTTTCTATTTGGGATGAGGGACTGTGTTGCTTGATACAGGTTCCTACCAGACTGTCAGCCCACTCCAGGGAGACGAAGAGAGAAAGATCTGTGGCTGGGGGCTAGTGGAGTGGGTCTGGTCTCATTAACACCATGTTCTATCTGAGTCACAGGTTCATCCAAATGAATGTTAGATGAAAAGACAGCTTTATATTTTATCTGCTATATTTTACAGAAGTGATAATTAAACAATCATGTGATAAAATCCTGTTTTAACAAAAATAGTTTTCACAAAAATAGTTTTCACATTCAATTCTACATAATGAGGACATTTCCAAAATGCATTGGCCCATATTAATATTACTTTGCTGTTATGGAGAAAATTAATTCTGATGGTAAGATCCATATTTAGATACACATGTGTATCTACATGCACACACATATAGTGTATTTACTATCAGATATGTTCCTACTTCCTTGTACATTAGAAGTCATTTTATTTTTAAACGAAGAGTTTCTTCTTTGGGAGTGTAGTCATTTGTACACCTGACTTGACAAAATCCAACAGTCAGTGCAAAGCATCTTCAAATCATATAATACTTTACAAAGCACTTTCTGATTTCTCACCTCTCTGGAACTTACAATGACAGATGAAGAAACAGGAACCCAGCGAGGTTAAGTAAATTGCTTCAGTACACACAGCTGATAAATGATAAAACCAGGACTACACCTGGTGCTCATGCCTAAATGCTGGCTGACACTGGTGAAGACAAAACGAAGGATACATTTATTTGTGAATTAATTTCCTTAAACCAGATTGGAAAATGGTTTTGCTACTGTCACATTTGAGATCTCTACCAGGTGCTGACAAGTACTCATCATGTTATACCCCAACAAACTTAAACCAATAGTCAGAAACACTTTTTATAACTCTCACAGAGAGAGAGAGAGAG